>NC_051157.2:105097785-105158022 GCF_013339745.2 Dermacentor silvarum
CTCTGGCAGCAAGCGCGTACGCCGCAGCGGCGAAGGTACGTGCGGTCTATCGCTTCAACGGAAACTGAGCGGCGAATGCACGGCGCATAAAGGTCAGAGCCGTGGGGAGATAAGAGACGGTGCGAGCGAGCGACGAGCACGGTTGTTGGCAGAGTGGATGTGCGCCCCCCCCCCCCCCCGCTCCCTCCGGCGCTGGCTTCGCGCTTCCTTGCTTGCGCGTGGGAGATTGAGTGCGTTCGCTCTCTGTGATAGCGCGCGTCCCCGCACGCTTCCGCTCGGGCATACGGCACGCGGCGAAGCTTTTATCTATAGGGAACTTCACGGCGACGGCGACGGCGACGACGACGGCAGAAATCCGGTTGAAGTGTCCATATAATTGCTATCGCAATAAAATGTTTGGCTTAACTTAGCTGTATGTATTAGGTAGCAAACGAGAATAGCTGATATTCAGTTGACATTCAGGGAAAGAAATTGAGCTG
This sequence comes from Dermacentor silvarum, assembly GCF_013339745.2. NCBI lineage: Eukaryota > Metazoa > Arthropoda > Arachnida > Ixodida > Ixodidae > Dermacentor > Dermacentor silvarum. The sequence goes on from NC_051157.2 coordinate 105,098,265, forward strand.
GGCATCTTATGTGACGCGCAGGGCCGATGACTAGTGGACCTTTAGAGTTACAGAATGGGTGCCCACGAAAGGGAAGAGCCATCGAGGATGGAAGAAAATTAGGTGGGGTGATGAAATTAGGAAATTTGCAGGCGCAAGTTTGAATGAGCTAACGAATGACAGGGATAATTGGAGATTGCTGGGAGAGTCCTTCGTCCTGCAGTGGACATAAAGATAAGGTACTGCCGATGATGATGATTATGATGAACGCGAATGTTTAAGCGTCAGCTGTGATGCGGGCTAGGCGTTTTCGCTCCCGACCTCGAGTTCACCGAATCGCTTGAGGATGTCAAGGCCCGGCTACCTCGATGACAATTCAGGGTACAAGATATTTTATAGCGTTGCGGTTTAAGTGAGTACGCTTCTCTCCGATGCTGGAAAAGTCGCTGGTTTTCTAAGCTTACACTGACGCTGCTGGGCGCAAAGCAGCGCGACGAGTGAGCCACCGCTGCCGGCGCTCTGTTTAAATGCTTCATCTGGGCAATGTTTGAGCAGGAGTCAGCCATTGGTTTAGCTGGCTGATTTTCTCTACAAGATTGATGGCTAAAAGATGGACCACTACACTGTATTCTAAAGAAGCCACAAAATAGACTTTAAATAGGTTACCTTTACTGCTCCCGCCAACAGCCCAAATACAAGAAAAAATACTTTGAAGTGCATCGCCTTGAGAAGAGGCTATTGATAAGCAATGAAAGATTCGAGCACGAACTACGGGTGGCGACGCCGGTCTGAGGATTCTGCAGCTGTCTGCCGTGACATCATTAGCTTTTACGGCGTCTACCCGGGTCGAGCCAACAGTTTGCCGTATACATTGAATTCTGAAATCAGAAAGCACTCAACTCAACAAGGTTCAAGAAGTTCTTCCTCAACCAAAACGGCCGAAATATGCGAACTGAAATACCATGGACTGGACGCGAAATCACTGTCCTTGCGACGAAGAAAATAACGTTTAAGCTGTTTTTCTGTGACCATAAAACTGTAATTACTAAGCAAACATACTGCAGAAACCATTCCAAATGTATGAGCGTGTCACAAGTCGTAACTGCGAGCATGTCCCCCAAAATTAGGAAAGTGTCGAGCAAGTGTCAACGATATAGAAAACAAGGTCGACGTACATGGTTGTTGAAATGATTGGGTGATTAAACGTTGATTACATGTTTCTATTCTCTATTTTATGTTTACCATTCACTTAATTCGTACTTTATTAACACAATTGGGCGAGACGGGCCTCGCGAGCTTCGGCCGTCTTCTTGGCGTGAAATAAAGTGCCGCCGTGCGTGAGCAGGTTGGCCCTTTAATTGGCTCATCGAACCCGCGCTGCCTTGGCGCGCTTGCGTCTCCCCTCTTCATTATCGACAGCTGTCGCAACGGCAAGTTGCCATTACAAATCCCTCATGGGAAACTTGCAGCATTTTTAGTTTGGTGTTTTCTGGATTCGTCTCACCGGTGATGGTAGAATCGCCGAAGTTATGCCTCTGACACACTGAGATACCACGCCACGCTATAGGGCTTCGTCAAGGCCTTAGCGTGGTGTAGATGTCAGTGAGACCAGCGCACCGATTTCGCCTCCGCGCTCGCTCAAGGATGACAATGCGCACGGGACAGCTCGTCTCTCTTTCGAACTCTGGGTGCCTTGGCGGTCGATACATGCGTGTGTCCTGCCTCCCGCAGTCCGCGGCGGCGCGCGTGTAGCGACGCAACCTTTCAAACTCGGGCACTCTAAGCCATCTGGCGGAGGACGCGGCAGGTAAATTAGGTGGTTCTAGGCGGCGGCACGCTAGGGGGCGATAGCGACGCAGAGACTCGCATCCCACCCTGTTTATTGCTACTTCATCGTCGTCATCATCATCAGTCCATTTATATGTCCACTGCAGGGAGAAGGCCTCTCCCTGCGATTTCCAATTACCCTTGTCTTTCACTAGCTGGTTCCAACTTGCGCCTGCAAATTTCCTAATTTCATTCCCCATCTAGTTCTCGGCCGTCCTCGACTGCGCTTCCCTTTCCTCTGTAACTCTACCCATTCTCTAATTCTAATGGTCCACCTGTAATCTACCCTACACACTACATGGCCTGCCCAGCACCATTTTTGTCTCGTAATGTCAACTAAAATATCGGCTATCGCCGTTTGCTCTCAAATCCACACCGCTCTCGTCCTTTCTCACAACGTTACTCCTAACATTTTTCCTCCATCGCCCACTTCGCGGTCCTTAACTTGTTCTGGAGCTTTTCTGTTAACCTCCAAGTTCCTGCCCCATATGTAATTGGCAGCGGCAGAATGTAATGATTCTTTATTATTCTGTAAATTTCCTTCGCATCATCAGGGTCGCCCATGAGGAATTGACCTAGATAAACGTACTCCTGTACAGACCCTCGAAACTAACTGGCGATCTCGAATTCTTGGTCTCTTGCCAGGCTATTGAGCATTGTCTTCGTCTTAGGCATATTAATTTTGCATGTTATTGCTACTCACTCTCGTTTTATTGCGATAGCAATCCGCCTTCTCGACGGCGCAATGGCGCATGCACTACGCTCTATCGGATTAGTCGCGAAACGCTTTGGAATGGTTGCACGCGCGGCCTCGCGGCCCTATCTTGGAGAAAAAGCGCATGGACACGCATTGCTTCAAACGCTCGTACCGTGTACCGCATTGAAACTCCACCGGTAGCTAGATCTATGTCGGTGTGGTGCCGAAAATGTGCGTAGCGTGAGACAGCAACTCCCCTTCAAAACAGAAAGCGGCCAGGACTTCGTCCGGAGGGCACTGTGAACCGCGTAGTTGCTTCCTTTCATTCATAGCTCCCAAATGTATCGAAAAACCCTGTGTTACGCTTAGGCGACACTTCAAAAAAAATAATACTGCAGTAACTGCGCGGGACTTGTCTAGATAAGTATGCAAAAGCATTGTGCAACTTGCCTCCTCGCAGCCTGGTGTCATTATTAATCTCGTCAAACTAGCCCCGACCAGTATAAAATCTTATCAGTTGTTATCGCTCGTTATCAACCTTATCGGACAAGGTCGCGCCGTTACCATCCCTTCCCGGTTCGTGTCAACGTTATCAGAATTGTTGCGACCATTATAAGCCCTTAATGCTATTTAGCATCACTGATCACCCCTCATCACGCCTTATCAACTCTTTGACTGCTTATCTGTCTGCGTTGCGCGACGCGAAGCGCGTGAGCCCTCAGAGATCGGTGGTATTTCGGTCGGGGAAGGAACGCGGTAATGGTAGGCGAATCCTGCGACCATCGAAAGGCATCGGGGATGTGGTGTGTTTGGCATTAAAATTTCGCAATATCGCAGCTGAGAAGACTGTCTTCACAATACGAAATTACAGGCCCAGGATGCGCCAGTTCGCAAGCCACCCCCCCCCCCCCCCCTATTTTTTTTTTTTTTTGCTAAAAGCATCACATAATGGAACAAACTTCCTGAAGCGCAACTTTGCTCTCAAAATGAAGTCTTCCTTGCATTCATGTTGTAACCCTCAGTTTTTAACACCTGAGGGCAATGCGAGGTCATCTTGAATAAAGAAAAACAAATACTTGGAAATCCGTCACGTCACAGTCTGACGCTTTTCAAGAAAGGCAAGTTTCGCCTTCGCTTTCTTCTCTAACAATGAACCTCTTCCCGTTTAAATAATAATGATACAGTTTTGATAGAATACCAGTTTAAACCTGTTTAGTGTCGCTCTCTAGTGACTTTTAAACATTCTGCAAAGTGTCGACCGCTACTGCTTACGGCTTCTCGTATTCCGCCACTCCCCTGACTCCTGACGTCGCTTCTCTACCTCTCTTTCACCGATAGCTAGCCAATCTCCTCACCCACTGCTCACAAAATGCCGACCATAGGGCTTCCTCCGAAAAATCGCTAGTGGGCAGTCGGGTGGTAGTGTACAAAATATTTGGTTTTAAATGCAATACTTTGCAATGATCGCGCATTTGTGCAGTGACGTTTGCTGTGTCCAGAAAATGATGGGTGCTTTGGTTAGAAATATAAAGCACAGTAAATAAAGCCACAAGAATGTTTGAAGCCACAAGCGCGAAGGTTAGAAAAGTACATGCACTAACCATCATTCCCGCGGTAGCCGAACGATCGCAACGCCAGAATTTCGTCTACTAATATTTGTACGGAACTCGGTGGCATGAACGACTTGAATTTTCGTCCTGCCTAAACTGGACAATACGAACGCACTGTAAGTCTGCGAACAGCGTGTTAAGTATTTTACAAGCTAGGTAGCACAAGCTAGCAGCCCGTATCGTTCTGTAAATGTAACTGTTCATTATTCCTTCCAGGAAGTGAGAGACTACCGGAAGAATAGTTGCGCCGTCCTGCCATCTTTTGTTGCGGATCACACAGCGCTAACAGGGGGCGCAGCAGTTAGCGCAACGAACGGCCATGACAGTACAACGACGAAAGGTGGCAGAGTCTGACCGATCCTGCACACCACAGAACTGACATTTTCATCTCGAGATGATATAAGTCGTTAATCTTTCTTTTCTTTTTTTGCGAATACAGGGACACCTGTGCTGAATCTATCGCACTTCAAGTTGTTGTGCGTCCAATAGTATAAGCTGTCATGGAGTTTGTTTTCGTTTTTCTATAGCTCAATACTCTCCATATATTCAGTACGTATCCTTTCTTTCCGTCCGAATTTCACAAAAACATTATAGGATCACGGAATATCCAGCAGGAGGCCATATGGTTGAAAAACCAACCATAGGCCGAACTTGATGTTAAAGCATGGATCAAGAATAAATGTGAGCACACATAGCAACACGAAGTGATCGTGGACATTCTATGTCAGGACAGCTTTACTATACACTATATCTTGTTTCGACGTCTAAATACCTATGAGGTCACAAGTCCCTTCAAGTACAATTGCGCTTAAAACAATATCTTGGAGACATCTTCATTCTCGGCATTACAGCGACTGTTTAGTGTGCCCATATAGACCTTCGCATTGAGCGAGGAGAAAGAGGCTCGCGGCAAGCCTTTCTTCCTGTCTGGTTTGTGCGAGACGCCGCGGTGCTGTTCGATTGTGTTGCTTTCGAGTGCTGCGGAACAATCTGGAGATGTCACTACTTGTTTTCTCTGAAGTTTACGTGATATCAGTTCACACTAGGTCGTCGAAGACCCCCTGTGTAGCCTTTCGGCGCAACGGCAACTACAGCATGCGGAAATTTCTTTTGGCTGCACAAACATGTGATGCGTGTCACCAGCCGCGGTCTGTGTGCACATTGTAAACTGTTTTGGCTGTATCTGCTATATAAAATCTTTGAACTATTTTGGCCTGTCTGAATTGACAGCGTGAATGGGTAAATCGTCTCACTGTAGTATTGCCTGGCGTAGGAAATAAAACAAGGTACTCGTGTACGGCAAACCTAATGCAATCCCGAAACTCATAAGCGCCAATTTTTGTAAAATATGTGCGTCAGCCACCGACATCGCTCTCACGCATATGAAGTCTAGTAGAAGTGATGTTACCATCCTGTATGACGCCGAGGGCCTTTCTCAACACTGCGATTACTGCGGTTGGTAAACCGGTATGATATGTTTTTTTTTTCTTCGGCATTGTCTATTGGCCCTTTAAAGCACCAATTTTGTGGCCAAAGCAATGTGTAAAAAGGAGCTGTACTCACAAAAGTCGACCGCTCGGTCCATTCCTATGATTGCCTCCACGCTAACGCACAATTTAGGCTACGATGCATGCAGCAATTTTCCCTATAGAGACGCAACACTAGCCCATATAGACAAACACAAGCGGAGAACTTGTTGAAAAGCACGCAGACGTTGTTCAAAGATGCATGAACGCATTACAAATGAAGATCCCAGAGTGAGTTAGGTAGGTGGTTTCTAGTTCCGTGTTCAATTTTATAGCGCAGCTCTTGGACGCCCGTTCCTGCGGCGAGCGTCGCCGTTGTCCCTCGTCGTAACCGAGCGAACGAGCACAGCGCTTCTTGTGGTCGAGTTGGTGTAACATTCTTAAAGAAGTTAGCGCCCGTCCGTCGTACCAGGGCCGGTATTTAGTAGCGATGACTTTAAAGTAATAATGCCTTTTCGCGCTTATCGCGCTCTGTCAGTGGTCAGAGCGCGATAAGCGCGAAAAGGCCACTGACAAAGCGAGATAAGCGCGAAAAGGCATTATTACTTTAAAGTCATCGCTACAAAATACTGGCCCAGGTCTCCTTTTCGTCCTCGTCTGTGTTGCGCTGTTTGTTTTCTTCAAGGATGAAAGAGCGAACGTGGAGCGTGGATGAAAGACGGCGAGGGCGAAGACAAGCGCGATAAGGAGAGCGGAGGTGGAGATTGTGGCGAAAGGGTGACGGGGAAAGCGGGGTTCCGGCGGCTACCAAGCATGCGACGATCGCGGAAAAAAGCGCTGGCGTGGGCTTCGTACCGCACGGGCTACTTCGCCTGCGCCGTCGCCGCTCGAGAAGAGGCTGTGCGCGAGCCACGCGTTCCTGTGTTCACGCTTTCTTTCTGAACAATGAGTGACGCAACCGATGGAAATGCTTCGTCTGCCGCCGCTGCTAAACGAGCTGCCTGAGCAAAGGCTCAGTGTCGCCGCCGAGAGGACCCTGTCGTTCAGAATCATTCTTTGCCACAATATATCGCGAATTCAAAACAAACAGCTGCGCTCAAAATTCGCATTAGGGAGTATCGTATTTCTTCGGTGCTAGTACGGGAAACAGTAATACAGAGTCGGCAAGAGCTAGTAGTGCGACAGAAAAAGTAACATCGCGCGTTATAAGGCCGTTTCGAAGCGAAATACGTAAGCGCAGGGCGTCACGCAGCCAGCGCACCACACAAAATGATGAACCCAACACTACAGCGATTCTACCGGCGAAGTCAGACAGCGCGAACAGAGTCTGCTTGCTCTGCTGGCAGACAGCGCCGTCGTCTGCGCACGCATACGCTGAACGCGCATGCGTGCGGCTAGCGCGTTAACCGACCTGAACTTTACGGTCTCCCTGCTCTCTATATTGCACATGCGCGAAAAAAAAAAAAAATGCCAGGCCTGCGCGGCACACGCAGCACAGTCACAGCGTAAGCTAGACGAGCGCTTCGACAGTACTACCTAGTAATTTAAGCGAATGCGTCAAAAACGAACTTGGGACGCCGTCGCGCGTGCAAGCCGACGTCCTCCATCGCCGATGGCTAGCGCCTTTCCCGCTCTCGGATAGCAAGCGCTTGCGTGGCTCAGTGGTAGAGTATCCGCCTCCCACGCAGCGGGCCTGGGCTCGATCCCGGCGGAGAGCTGGTGCTTTTTTTCGCATGCGATAGCGGCTACGGGGCGCCGGCATCATCGAGACCCGAAACGGCTATTGGAATGAGCCCATAACAGCTTACGCTGTAAAAAAAAGGACATATGGAGTTTCGTTCTTTGAAGATTCGCCTGTGTCTAGGTATTACCAAGGAGTTGTCGACTTGCCAGTTTTGGTCTGTTCGTCCATAGAAGGAGCCAGTGGCTGCAATACAGCGCAGCATGCGCGTGAAGTCGTGTTTGATCAAGGTACGATTGAGGTAAGTCATGTCGTCGTAACGGCAGCACATCAAAACTTGATAGTCGCAAGGGGATACGTTAATGCTTAAAATTGAGGATGCAGTAATTGGCTTCGACGGCTTTTACAAGCGCAACGTTGGCTTCTGAGACTTGAGGTTTGTTTACGCGACGCTGGCTTCCCGCCGCCGGCGTTGGAACGCAGAACATGCTGATCTGGTGGTGACTATAGGCACAACTGTGGCTGCTGTTGAAGGATCGATGGTATTCCTAAATAAAAGCATCATTGTTTTGATGATCCAAATATAATCTCTCTATCAGGGAGGTCGCAGTCTACCTGACCACAGCAGTATTTCATTATTTGGGCTGTTGCTACGCTCCGCAACACCCCAACGTCCGCCACGGCACCGGTGCACAAAAGAGAGCAGTATCCGCTTGCGCAAGAGCGGCCGCTCGCATCGTCGGACTGTCACTGCAACAAAAAAAAAAAAAAAAAAAAAGCCGCTGGTCTGCTAGGGTCGAACGGAGCAAAACCGGCAACCGGTAGTACGGCGAATCTTCAAAGAACAAAAGTCCCTATATGCACTTTTTTATTTTTCGCGCATGCGCAGTATAGAGAGCAGGGCGCGCGTGAAGTTCTTCTCGTTGACCGCGCCTACGTGCGAGCATGAGCCGTTTGACGTGCGCGCAGCCGTACGTTCTTCTGCCGAGTCTAGTTCACTCTTGCGACGCATCCGTCAATCTTCACTTCCCTTCGCTCCTCGGGCACACAGCTAGATTTATGCGGTAAGGTGGGTTTGTCCCGTAATTACTCACAGAAGCCGCTTCTTTCCTATCCTTCCACACAGCTGTTTTGCGTGGACGGGAGGGGGGGGGGGAGGTGGAGAGGGGCGTATCACTGGGGCGCACAGTAACAACATAGCAACGCGTCATTCATTGATATGCGGCCGCTACAGCAACATCTATCGAAGGCCCATGTCCACTCTCCCTCTCCCTGGGCTACTCAACGGGTCGCTTCCGTCCCCTTGAAAGAAGGCCTCCGTGTCAGGCGTGGTGGTGAAGCATAGGCGCAGGGCGTCACGCAGCCAGCGCACCACACAAAATGATGAACCCAACACTACAGCGATTCTACCAGCGAAGTCAGACAGCGCGAACAGAGTCTGCTTGCTCTGCTGGCAGACAGCGCCGTCGTCTGCGCACGCATACGCTGAACGCGCATGCGTGCGGCTAGCGCGTTAACCGACCTGAACTTTACGGTCTCCCTGCTCTCTATATTGCACATGCGCGAAAAAAAAATGCCAGGCCTGCGCGGCACACGCAGCACAGTCACAGCGTAAGCTAGACGAGCGCTTCGACAGTACTACCTAGTAATTTAAGCGAATGCGTCAAAAACGAACTTGGGACGCCGTCGCGCGTGCAAGCCGACGTCCTCCATCGCCGATGGCTAGCGCCTTTCCCGCTCTCGGATAGCAAGCGCTTGCGTGGCTCAGTGGTAGAGTATCCGCCTCCCACGCAGCGGGCCTGGGCTCGATCCCGGCGGAGAGCTGGTGCTTTTTTTCGCATGCGATAGCGGCTACGGGGCGCCGGCATCATCGAGACCCGAAACGGCTATTGGAATGAGCCCATAACAGCTTACGCTGTAAAAAAAAGGACATATGGAGTTTCGTTCTTTGAAGATTCGCCTGTGTCTAGGTATTACCAAGGAGTTGTCGACTTGCCAGTTTTGGTCTGTTCGTCCATAGAAGGAGCCAGTGGCTGCAATACAGCGCAGCATGCGCGTGAAGTCGTGTTTGATCAAGGTACGATTGAGGTAAGTCATGTCGTCGTAACGGCAGCACATCAAAACTTGATAGTCGCAAGGGGATACGTTAATGCTTAAAATTGAGGATGCAGTAATTGGCTTCGACGGCTTTTACAAGCGCAACGTTGGCTTCTGAGACTTGAGGTTTGTTTACGCGACGCTGGCTTCCCGCCGCCGGCGTTGGAACGCAGAACATGCTGATCTGGTGGTGACTATAGGCACAACTGTGGCTGCTGTTGAAGGATCGATGGTATTCCTAAATAAAAGCATCATTGTTTGATGATCCAAATATAATCTCTCTATCAGGGAGGTCGCAGTCTACCTGACCACAGCAGTATTTCATTATTTGGGCTGTTGCTACGCTCCGCAACACCCCAACGTCCGCCACGGCACCGGTGCACAAAAGAGAGCAGTATCCGCTTGCGCAAGAGCGGCCGCTCGCATCGTCGGACTGTCACTGCAACAAAAAAAAAAAAAAAAAAAGCCGCTGGTCTGCTAGGGTCGAACGGAGCAAAACCGGCAACCGGTAGTACGGCGAATCTTCAAAGAACAAAAGTCCCTATATGCACTTTTTTATTTTTCGCGCATGCGCAGTATAGAGAGCAGGGCGCGCGTGAAGTTCTTCTCGTTGACCGCGCCTACGTGCGAGCATGAGCCGTTTGACGTGCGCGCAGCCGTACGTTCTTCTGCCGAGTCTAGTTCACTCTTGCGACGCATCCGCCAATCTTCACTTCCCTTCGTTCCTCGGGCATGCACAAAGCTAGATTTATGCGGCAAGGTGGGTTTGTCCCGTAATTACTCACAGAAGCCGCTTCTTTCCTATCCTTCCACACAGCTGTTTTGCGTGGACGGGAGGGGGGGGGGGGGAGGGGGAGAGGGGCGTATCACTGGGGCGCACAGTAACAACATAGCAACGCGTCATTCATTGATATGCGGCCGCTAAAGCAACATCTATCGAAGGCCCATGTCCACTCTCCCTGGGCTACTCAACGGGTCGCTTCCGTCCCCTTGAAAGAAGGCCTCCGTGTCAGGCGTGGTGGTGAAGCATAGGCGCAGGGCGTCACGCAGCCAGCGCACCACACAAAATGATGAACCCAACACTACAGCGATTCTACCGGCGAAGTCAGACAGCGCGAACAGAGTCTGCTTGCTCTGCTGGCAGACAGCGCCGTCGTCTGCGCACGCATACGCTGAACGCGCATGCGTGCGGCTAGCGCGTTAACCGACCTGAACTTTACGGTCTCCCTGCTCTCTATATTGCACATGCGCGAAAAAAAAATGCCAGGCCTGCGCGGCACACGCAGCACAGTCACAGCGTAAGCTAGACGAGCGCTTCGACAGTACTACCTAGTAATTTAAGCGAATGCGTCAAAAACGAACTTGGGACGCCGTCGCGCGTGCAAGCCGACGTCCTCCATCGCCGATGGCTAGCGCCTTTCCCGCTCTCGGATAGCAAGCGCTTGCGTGGCTCAGTGGTAGAGTATCCGCCTCCCACGCAGCGGGCCTGGGCTCGATCCCGGCGGAGAGCTGGTGCTTTTTTTCGCATGCGATAGCGGCTACGGGGCGCCGGCATCATCGAGACCCGAAACGGCTATTGGAATGAGCCCATAACAGCTTACGCTGTAAAAAAAAGGACATATGGAGTTTCGTTCTTTGAAGATTCGCCTGTGTCTAGGTATTACCAAGGAGTTGTCGACTTGCCAGTTTTGGTCTGTTCGTCCATAGAAGGAGCCAGTGGCTGCAATACAGCGCAGCATGCGCGTGAAGTCGTGTTTGATCAAGGTACGATTGAGGTAAGTCATGTCGTCGTAACGGCAGCACATCAAAACTTGATAGTCGCAAGGGGATACGTTAATGCTTAAAATTGAGGATGCAGTAATTGGCTTCGACGGCTTTTACAAGCGCAACGTTGGCTTCTGAGACTTGAGGTTTGTTTACGCGACGCTGGCTTCCCGCCGCCGGCGTTGGAACGCAGAACATGCTGATCTGGTGGTGACTATAGGCACAACTGTGGCTGCTGTTGAAGGATCGATGGTATTCCTAAATAAAAGCATCATTGTTTTGATGATCCAAATATAATCTCTCTATCAGGGAGGTCGCAGTCTACCTGACCACAGCAGTATTTCATTATTTGGGCTGTTGCTACGCTCCGCAACACCCCAACGTCCGCCACGGCACCGGTGCACAAAAGAGAGCAGTATCCGCTTGCGCAAGAGCGGCCGCTCGCATCGTCGGACTGTCACTGCAACAAAAAAAAAAAAAAAAAAAAGCCGCTGGTCTGCTAGGGTCGAACGGAGCAAAACCGGCAACCGGTAGTACGGCGAATCTTCAAAGAACAAAAGTCCCTATATGCACTTTTTTATTTTTCGCGCATGCGCAGTATAGAGAGCAGGGCGCGCGTGAAGTTCTTCTCGTTGACCGCGCCTACGTGCGAGCATGAGCCGTTTGACGTGCGCGCAGCCGTACGTTCTTCTGCCGAGTCTAGTTCACTCTTGCGACGCATCCGCCAATCTTCACTTCCCTTCGTTCCTCGGGCATGCACAAAGCTAGATTTATGCGGCAAGGTGGGTTTGTCCCGTAATTACTCACAGAAGCCGCTTCTTTCCTATCCTTCCACACAGCTGTTTTGCGTGGACGGGAGGGGGGGGGGGGGGGGGGGGGGGAGAGGGGCGTATCACTGGGGCGCACAGTAACAACATAGCAACGCGTCATTCATTGATATGCGGCCGCTACAGCAACATCTATCGAAGGCCCATGTCCACTCTCCCTCTCCCTGGGCTACTCAACGGGTCGCTTCCGTCCCCTTGAAAGAAGGCCTCCGTGTCAGGCGTGGTGGTGAAGCATAGGCCAAAAGAACAAGTACAGCAGGAGGCAAAAGAAAAAAAAATAATAACGAAGCAACCTTTCGAAAAAATTTCCCACAACAGAGTTTCAACCCATGAACCCGCAATCGTGAGCCCGACGCTTTTCCGCAGCGGCATGAAATGAGACGGAAAAGTTTGCTATTACAAAGGTTCTGCATTGGCCGCTGTTAGCCGTCAATATAGTGTTATGGCTATAGTGGAGGGCAGAGGCGTAGCCAGAAATATTTTTCGGGGGGGGGGGGGTTCACCGGCCCGACTGGGGGGGGGGGGGGCAAGCTTCTGCTTTCCTCTACGTCACGTGATCGTTAATAAATATCGGTAGTTTAAGCAGACTCTGTACATGTATATCAGAGACATGAGACCCCCCCCCCCCCCCCCCCCCCTCGCGTGTGCGTGTGCTTGTGAAGAAATTAAGTAAAAAGTAAAGTAAGCGCAGTAAATACAGTAAGTACGACAGGTACAGTCGACGTTTGGAGCAAAGGTCTCTCATCGCACCACTGAATGGACCAGTCTTCGAAAACGCATCATTGAGACGACCCGTGCGATCGGAGAAGACATCATTAATTGTTAATTTCCGTTAAGCGTAGATGGCGTCGTCCTCGTCGGGGCGAAGTGCGTTTCACAAGTCAAGGACGGCTATTCGCGTGAAAATGCACGTGTGACCAGGCTATACCTACTCCCGTAGCAATAGCTTGTTCGCTGCGTCTTTGCGCTAGAAAACCTAAATACGCGCAAAAACGCGTAAGGCTTTTTTTTTTTTCGAAGCTTTCGTCGCCCTGCTCCCTCATACGAGAGGGTTGCATTTCCTGCGGCAAGTGCATGGGCCGCTGTGTCTTCCGCTGTGTGCGAGCGTGCAGCCGTCATTTGCCTTTACGTCAACAGATTCAGAATTGTACAGAATATTTCACCGCACAGCATAGATATGGCATGTGTACGCATTTTAAGTAGTGCGTGCAACTCATTTCTGCTTCACTTACGCCGGTGCAAGCAGGAAGCGGCCTTGTACCTCACAGAATCTCGACTGATTGGTGTACTAGTGATGCAGGAATGAACTCCGGTCTTGTTCAGTGCATAGTGCACAAACTGCGCATAATAAATTTCTCAGGACGCGTGAACTCTGACGAGAACTGTCAGCCCCTGCAACAAGAGTTTACTTACGCTGTACTGCGCACAGCAGTAATTCATGCTTGTCGGCTGTCTGTTTCGTGCATTCTGTTGCGAGTCGGTGGAATTTCACTGCTGTCATCAACCCCTTCGTGTGTACATTGCTGGTTTGGGATTCCACAACAAAACAGCAACTAGCAGCCTTCCGTAATTGCTGGTTTGAGATTCAACAACACAACAGTAATTACCAGCCTTCCGTGGGGGCGTAATCGCAAACAAGAGACGTTTCTCGCACAGAGTAAGCCTACGTTCACACTTGGGAAGCGGCAAGCGGGCGGAAATGCCAAAGCGGGCGGAAAGGCCAAAGCGGCCGGAAAATTTTTTCCGCGCCTGTCCAAGTTGTTCACATTTGTTTTGCTACCGCCGCAGCCGCTGCTGCTATTTTCGTCCAGATCCATCTCGTCTGCGTACGTTTGTCGGCGTGGTGGCGCTCATTGTCGCATTATTTCGAGCGGTATGTTCATTCTTTGACCCACGTACCGTCATCAAAAGTGATCATTTTACGCAACTTCGCGTGTCATCTGCGACCTTCGGTAAATTCCTCGTTGGCGTTCCGTAATTCTCCTCACACGGGCGCGGTAGGCTGAGTCACAGGTTGGTGCCTAGGCGTGGTAATATTTCCTTAATAGCTTTTATTTACGAGTTGTAATAACATTTCATCATTTCGTATTGTCGGCGCCTCCAGGACACCAAAGGGGCAACGGGAACACCACAGCTAAAACCCGGGCTGGCCCTTGTGTTGGGGCTCGCCAAAGCCTGCGCGTCCTACGTGAGACCTACGCTCCCAATCTATCGTCGCGACGAGAAAAGCACCCCGCGACTTCTGCAACATACCGTACACGTGCGAGGAGAATTATGGAGCGCCAACGAGGAATCTGCCTAACTATTGTCTGCCGTGGAAGTGGAAGAAGAAATGGCTTTTATACTTCTACCTACTTGTTTTCTAGAAATGGAAAATGAATAAACGTGAGACGCGGACACCTCGGAAACGGCAGTGGTGGGTTCGCCTGGCTTTGCAAAAGCGCGAGAAGATGGGTCACGCCAAGGCTTCGTTGCCGCACCTCCGGTCGCGCGACGTTGAATACTATCGCGAGTATTGCTTACAGTACGTTTTAGTGCCACTCTTGTAGTAGAGCAAGGGCTGGTTCTCGATCGCGTCGATCAGCATTATAGCCTACACTTTTGGTGCCATGTTCAATTTTACGGCCGGTTGTTTACATGCTAGTGTAGCTGCCAGTGAAGCAGAACGACTTTGCGCCGCGTTTCCGCTTCGTCATGGCGAAAAAATCGGCCCGAGACCGATTTGGCTCGCAGCCTGTTTTTCTGCCGTGTTTTGCCACCTAGGCAGGCGGATTTTTGCAAGATTTTGCTGCTTCCGACAGCTTCGAGACCAAGTGTGAACGTAGCCTAAGATCCTGCGCGAGCGCGGCCTAACCGGCACCTGAAGGGAAGTGGCGGAAATGTATACCGGAAATTTCGACCACCTGGGGTCTTTAACGTGCACCTAAATCTAAATAAACGGGCCTCGAGTGTTTTCGCCATCATCTAAAATGCGGCTGCCGCATTTGTTGCTTCATTTGTTGCACATTTGTTGCTTCAGAATGCGGCCCGCCACATTCTCCACATTCTCGCCCAAAACTTCACAGAGTGTCAAAGCCTTGACAAACACCGTGACAGTTTTTTCCATACGCAGACATGATTCCCTGTAAATTATCAACCCAAACGGAAGCGCCCAGGAATTAAATTGTGATAGTAGCACCAGTTTCATGAATTATGTCAGCGCGAAGCGACGAGAACAAAGGGTGGGTAAGTGGGGGGGGGGGGGGGGGGTTGCGGAAAAAATTTCGGGGGGGGGGTTTGAACCCCCCAACCCCCCCCCCCCTGGCTACGCCCCTGGTGGAGGGCTCCCTCTCAGCTTTTTAAACATTTCGCTCGCGGCGCTCTTGCCATCTGTCGTGCTAGGTTCAAAGATCTCATGTAGCCTTGGATATAGCCGGCATTTCCCGCGCGGTCTACTGGCCCTGCGTTGAGAATCTCGGTGCTCATACAGTTAAACGTTAACAACTGATAGCTCTGTTGACAGGTGGCGGCAGCAGCTCACGCTGGCTGACACTCGCACGGAGCGCCAGTTCTTAAACTCCGAATTGACATTTCTGATGAAAAAAATGAGCGACACAACATGAACAAATCAACGTCGGGTGCTTGAACAAAGCTTCATGTTATGACATAAATAAGCTTGAATTCACCCGTCGTCTCACCTGTAGGCAACATTATCAGGTACAGTCACGCATTTCATATTTATTTTTATTCCCCTTTTTCGCTACATCTCTGGAATCATTTAATTAAATCCTTTCCCCCTGGCTATGCATTGTAGCATGTAAGTGGCTGTACATACAGCGGCAAAAATTTCTGCTTTTCTGATGAAGAACTTCTCTCGCTTAAAGATAAAGAAGACAGAAAGAAGGCCCCCACTACAAAATGAGTTTATTCTTAGCGGACAGTTCACTTTTCTGTCCGGAAGCGCGATGCAGTGCTGGAGTGCCATAGCCCCACATGAATAGTTTGGAAACCATACAATGTAAAGTTGAGGACCAATTTTCGTATGTGAGGGTCTTTTCTTAATCTACCGCGCTGTTCATTCTTTAATTTACTGTTGTATATTTCAAAGTACGATGTAAACAAAAAATACGATTGTGTTACTACCTTTATTGTGCATGTTGTTTTGCTGTGCTATGCACGACACTGACAAAGAACCGGTAAACGAAGTGCACGGACACATGATATGTGCGAAAAGTATGTTGTAACAGGCCAAGTATTTATTGAGGGCTGTGAAGGCAAATATCACTGTAGCAGTGTGCGAACGTTCGAAACTTTTGAATAACGAATTGAATATTGTCGCATTCAATTCTGTTATGAATTGAATAGTCAGTATTCACAAATGCGAACATGTTTCGAATATTTTTCGATCACTTATCGAGCATTAAACTTAAGCGAAAGGGAAGCATATTTCCCCCCTGCGACATGGAATATGAAGAAAGGGTACTTTCGTAGAGTTCGCTGTAATCACTGAAGAAACCAGACTTTTCCAGCTAAACAACAACCAATCGCACTGAAATTTCAGTCAAGCGTAACACTGGGCAATAGGCATAGTTTGGTGCTAGTTATGGTTTCTGCAACTGTGATTTATCCTCGGAATAAATCTGGGTGCGCTCCATTGCAACTTTTTTTTGATGATATTGACGCACCATTTGCAGTCGAGAAATTGTGCTTTCTTCACTTTTTCATCGCTGCAGTAACAGGGAATTTTCGTATTATTCTCGAAGGTATACACTCGATGCTAATATCCTGACAAGACTACCTTTTAACCATTCTTTGTGCTGATTCAAGGTCACGCCCATGTTCCGAATACTCCTGCCTACTTGTTTGTAAAGCCTCATTCTAGCTTTTGAAGAAGGTGCTTCATTGTGGACATTATAGGACCAGGAACTTGCTATGTAGCGTATACTGGGATGTCAACCTTGATTGATTATAATGGTGAAAAATGGCTATTCATTATTCGAAAACTATTGGCAAAATATTCGATCTGCAATTAGATTTGATTCGCTTTTCGCACTATTAGATTGGTATTTGATTCGGTCTCAAAAATCCCTTTTCGCACACCCCTAAAAACAGGAAGGAAAACATATTTATAGTTTATACTTATAAAAAGCAAACGTATTTATCACTGAAGGTTTACATCACGATTTAATTACAAAACTCTCAGATTTCGGCATTCAAATGATTATAATATCATTGGTTTCAAGATTTGCAAAAAAGCGAAGGACAAAACGAGGCGGTAGACAAATATGCTTAGCAACAACTTGATGTTTACTCAAGATTGCCTCAGTGCTCGTTTCTTGCAGACCCTTTATTTCTATAGTAAATCATAAATCCCAGTTTTCAGTTCTGTTGATCCCCTTCAGATGCGACTCTGTACGAGTGACTGTGTTGTACTTACAGTGGTACATATAACGGGCAATTAAATAGAACTTATTCGCCGCAATCACACTCCTGTTAGTGCAAGAGTTTAGGATTTAGGTAAGTACGCCAAGAAGCAATGTTTCCATATAATAGGAAAAAGCCACGTAACTTTCCATATTACGCCTGGAACCCCCAAAATGAGCACAAGCGATCAGGTGAAATAATTTGCTCTTAACCATACGTGTAGCTGTAATTTGAAACCCCATGTTTTATTAACATCTCAAAAAGAAGAAATATAAAAAAAAGATAAAGAAGACAAAAAAAAAAACACATTTGTGAAGATACAGCGCACACATTCAAATCTATGAATCGAAGCTTCCGTGAAAAGAATAATGAAAATCTATGAAACTTTTCGTCTTTTACTAGGGTTTTGCAGCGTAGCAAGCATGTAATTGTACCGGATATAAGCAATACGCGGAAACTCTCATCACATGACGCACGCGATCCACGTGATAGCAGATTACACCATCTCCGGGACGGGCTACGTTTCTTCACGCTATCTCCGGAATCAGTCCGATTTACGATCTCAGCATCTTTAAGACTAGCACACCTTACTCGCCAAACCCCAGGAACACAGGCATCGAAATCTTCGCTTTGTTAAACAAATTATGTACTTGAAGGCGTGTATTTGGTGAACTGAGGATATTCATGTATCTTTTGTGGTCTCACTGTGTAATTCCACAGAAAAAAACATCCGACCACCGGCATATTTTTATATCGGGAGTGTATAGATACAGCACCATGTAAAGCGGATTCGTTATATGAGTGGCTGTCTCTGTGTGAGCTATTCAGCCAGACAACAGCATCAGCAGCCAAGGTCGTTTAAGCCAGGGAGGGTTTGCATAGAAAGCTTCGGCTTAAAATATCGGGTAGGCTGCATGAGGGACGCCGCCGCAGTGGGCTATATGGAACATTGATGTGCGTGTTGCAGACGGCGTATGGGCACTAGGGTACCGGAAGGACGTAACCAAATGCAGAAGTTACATTTACTCATGCAGTAGAAAGCTTACATGCCTAAATAATTTTACAACTAGTGGGCGTCTTGCGGTCTAATTTCGCAACCATGCTCGCTCCTATTAGCAGTGGGCCCGTTTGTTTTGCAGACGGCTTTTGGTTACCGGGGTAAAGAAATTGTCCTTGGAATTGAGACGGCTCTGCGCCGCTAGAGCCTGCAGCACATCCGGTGTTAATATTACAGATATTAGATGTTAGGAAACCAATGAATGTTTGGCCTGACTGAAAGAGCACCTCCGACGCAAGGCTACGTGGAGCTCCAAGAGGCAACGGGACGAACGACCACTGGCAGCCGCTCCAGCCAAGGAACTATCGCCGCATGCGACCCGCTGAACCCGGCTTCTGGCGCGACCTAGCTTTTAGGCCCAAGTTTAACCGCTTACCGCGTGGTATATGATATGTGATACACATATAGAAAACAACAGTGGTGGCGGAGGCAGCGAACTGCTAACCTAACAATACAATTAAGGCAATAAAGAACTGATTGGAAATGGACAACTCAAGAAATTATTGAGCTAAACTACACGGCAGATAAAGTATGCCAAAAATGCCGAAGTGCTCGAGAAGACGACGAAATACGATAAAATTTGAAGAACTTCGCAATCTCAGTACTGCTAAAATAAAGCTAGCGCTGAAAGAAAATAATTTATACTACAACTCGTAACAAATTACACTGACAGCAGAAAGACGGGGAAAATGGTAAACTAACTTATCAAGAGAATAAAAAGGGTTCTAATTGATAGAGTGCTAAAAAAACTATTCCTAACGTAGAAAAGCAGGCACTATGTGACTAATTCAACGAACATTTGCGAGTACCGCATAAAAACCAAAAAACCAAGGGGCGGAACTGACAGCCAAAATTTGACTACCAGCCAGAACGAGTATGCGAGCGCGCATATATCTGCCAGGTATCTACTAGATATCTGCCGTATATCTACCTGCCACCGCATTTCACCTAGGTTTGTACTATATAGGGTGGTGATTTGCAGTATTTCAGGTAGAGTGCGATGCTGCAGAAGAGCAGTTAGTACGTAGGAGCCAGGAAACAGCAAACAGCCAGCAGCCAAGTACCCGCAATCGAAAAGTTGGGGGAAGAGGCAAAGCAAGCATCGCTTTGAAAAGACACCTGAAAAACAAAAGTATCGAGAGTTAGTTAAAGTATCTTCTAATATTGACGCAAAATAAGTTGGCACGTGGTGACACTGGCCCCTTGAGGCGAGAACGACGAAGTTCGTGGTTGCGCGCGCGCTCTCCGAGGTCCAGTCATTATTAAAGGCTGACGTGTTTTTTGCCTATCTGTCGCTGGTCAACTATTCTAGCTGTACTAGCTGGGTGACAATATTAGCCACGCCGTGGTGATGCGGTAAAGTGTTTGAAGGAAGCATTTTTTGCTTACTTGACCCTTTTTCAAATGTAGGCTGTAGGTTCTTTAAAACTTGGCATTAAGCCAGCGCGCTTTTAAAAGGTCAGCAGAACGAGCCCTAATAAAACACATTGCTATGCGATGCCGCGTTTCTTGCATCGGAAGAGAGCCGGCTGTTGGCTATGGACACATTCCAAAATGCTGATGAGGTGAGACGACTGCGGGTACCACATTGCACATGCGCAATTGTTTATGGGTGGTATATTTGACAATAAAGAATTTCTCGAGGATTCAATAAAGTATTCTAAAAATATCGTTTTATGATATTCAGGACCATGAAGGCTTTTGCTGTGGCGTACTGCGTATGCTGTGTCCGGATAAGGTTGGAAATGATTTACCTACCTGAATACTGCTGTCACGAGTCACTTTCAATTAGCACTTCTTTTAGAAAGTACGCAACTCTAAAGTGAAGCGCACCTTCATGACATAAGCATGAATGGGCATTTCCTGCCGTTCAAGGTCAAGGAGTATATGCATTCGAAGTCATGCTTAAGATATCAAGTATATATATGTGGCCAACCCTTTACAGCACTGCCGGTCATGCAATCATCCGCATTCAAGAAAACTTTACTTGCAATGTTCCTTGCATGCAACCAAAAATAATAAGCGCCCCAACACAAAAACCGCCGAGAGAACAGAGTGGTTTCTAGAAGAAAATGCAGAACTAGAATTTTTGGACGACAATATAAGGGGATTTTGCCGCTGCAATGTTTCCCTAAGTTTTGTTTTACGCGATAGTTCTCACAGCAAACTTAGGTTTGTTTTGAGTTCCTGTGGGGAGAACATTTGGCCTCCCTTATCAAAACAACATCCAGAAGACGAGTGCCAAATGCCAAATCATTTCTCTCTGCCACCAAAAAAAAAAAAAAGAAACAGTGAGGTATAGTGGGTGAGTAGTGAGTAAATAGTGAGTAAAAAAGAAAAAAAAAGAAAGAAAAAGTGCGAGTCCATTACATTTTCTCATTCTCTTTCTAGCCGCCATAGTTATTTCTGTTTCAATACGAGGGGATTCCAACATTAAATTCATGCATAGTGTTCCGTGTATGCCACTGATATTCTTACTCGAGTTGCTGCTGTTGGCTTTCCTGTAGTGTAATACTACTTCGCCCTGTGAGCTGTCCCGCGAAGTGGATTCTGTCTAAGCGAAAAAGAATCAAAATTGCAGATGCAGAGCACCCTTCTCACGCACTCAGACCGACTAGTCTTAATGCATACTAAAACAAAAGTGGCCAAATCGTTCTGTCCCTATTCGCACCATCATGAATAATTCTTCGTCAGAAACGCCATACGGCTTTCATGCGCGCCTCGCAAAGAAACTCGGAGCGGTGTGCCAAGAACAGAACAGAAAAAGCAACTAAACTCAAAAATTCCACAAAGGAGGATAGCTTTGTGCCGTGTAAGTGACATGGGTGTGGGAGGTATTAGTCTGCGTGCCGCGTATGGATGTCGTGAATTTCGGAGGCGATGAGCTTTTGCTTTTCTGCTGAGGCGAAAGCGCCGTCAAACCTAATACGAAAAGACAAAATTTCAGGTGCAAATGCATTCTCGCCAGCGTGGAAAGAATAGACATATGTCTCAACGATGCCGCCTTTCTGCAGAGTGGAGTGACTACACCTCCGCTTACGCTACCGTACTCCGCCGCCAGGAGCGCTACCGAGTTTGGGTCATCCTTTTCTATCGTTTGCTAGTGGCGTGCGCTGCGTTCACATATTTCCTTCTATCTTTCGCTGCAAGTGCCCTTACGAAGCGCGATGTTTCTTATTCTGTGGAACCATGCACTAGCTCTTACTGTTTGTGTATTACTTTCGCCTGTACTACTTACGGTGAAAAACTGTACATGCAGCTAGAAAGCCCTTACCGAAATGTTTTGTCGCGTTTCGATTTGCAATGCGGTCCCTAGCATCTCCAAATGTTTCTTTAATTATGTAGTTTTACGTGCCAAAACCACCATATCATAATGAGGCACGCCGTAGTGGGGGACTTCGGATTCATTTGGAACACCTGGGGTTCTTTAACCTGCACCTAATTCTAAGCACACGTTTGTTTACTGCATTTCGCCCCCATCGCCGCCAGCATCATCGTACAACGTCTTAGTTGGCGGTATTTATGAAGTTTTCCGGACGCCTAGGAGTAGCTGTCAAGCTGTGCTTGAGCTGTTTGTCGTTATAAAATGCAATAATGCGCCTTGATTATGAGCCTCCATGCATGCTGTGATGGTGATTTCTGCGCACATTTGTGTTCGGATGTACGCGAACCCTCGTATTATGTTATTTTTGAGTATTGCTCCACCGAGCCGTATTTTGTTCTCCCCTTTATTCATTGTTCTGCTCAGAAACAATTGTTCTCGCGTTATTCTAGCGATCGCGTGCATCATGCAAGGATTAACTTGTCGCATTGGGAGTTGTTTGTTGTTGTGAACTTGGGCTTTATTTCTTCGCACCCCAGCGCCCAGTGGTAGCATTCGATAGGCAAGTTTGTTACTTGTATGTTCTCGGCTTAAGTAGTGGATTTGAATAAGGTAACTTAATTGCTAACCGTAGACAGGTGTGCAGCACATGGCGAGCTGCAGTAGTTAGCATTGTACGCACAACAGAAAAATTGCACAATTAGTCTTTTATTCTCCCAGCGTATTTCGACACATTTGTACAATTTATTATTTTGAGTAAGCATACGTACTGGAAGAGCCAGCGTGTACTCTAGCGGTCACTTATCAGCGTTTCAAAAAGCTTCCCGTAAAAGAAAGCCTAAGTACAGTCTCAATATAATTGATATGCACAGTTCGTGGAGCAGTTTTTGAGCCTGACCACAAATTGATGGGGCAATTGTTTCTCGGTGGTTCTTTCAGTGTGCGACCATGAAGCCGTATCGGAAGCCTTTGAAACTGTAGCCTACACCACAAGGTTTATATAATTATGTATCTCCAGTAATCACGGAAGCGGAAAAAGTAACAATTTCACTTTCAAGATGAACAGAATTTATTTTCTTGGTTGTTTGAACCCAATATTTACTTTTAATCGGAAAATGTTTCCAGTTTTACACACGCTCGCGGACATTCCATCATCCCGTTTCATGCTTTCGCACTGGCAAATTATGACCCCTGTGCTGTTGCACCCCTTGTGAGAGAGGCGGAAAGTACGGAAAAGAAAACGACCAGTACTCCGACGTCGTTGAGAAACCGGTCTACTCTTCCACCCCGATTCTGGCTAAGGCTTTGTAGGAGTAGTTTCAGCAATATAGCCACTTTTGGCTGCAAGTGCACTGATCCACATAATGGTAAGTAAATAAGTCACATATTTCAGATATGTGCGTACCTTTTCGGGATAGAAAGAGAGAAAGCAAACGGAGAAAGTGAACACTGCGTGTGAGCATTGTGTGCGGCGAAGTGCCATGACACCAAAGCCAAGCCCCATAGCTGGTGATGTGCGTTGAAGTAATCGGAGATGACCCCGGGGCCATTTGTCGTAGTGCGCATAGGAGCCTGCAGGTGAGCCATGAGGCTTAAAAGAGACTTGCAAACACTAGATTAATAGCATCCAGGCACTTGCACTGCCGTTCGCCCTGACAGAGTGTGAAGCTTGAGTATGAGGAGAGTATTCATGAGGCACCGAAGCATCACAAGCGCTTGCTGGTCTTCGAGCAATTTGCCGGGAGTGGGCGCTGTGGACTCTACCGTGGTGCTCTGCATCCTTTTATGTGGCTGTGGCTCTGTCTGTGGTATCGGCTGTGACATCGGCTGTGCTTTGTCTGCGGCAGTGGCTGTAACTTTGGAAGCGCGGGCCAAGCTTCAGTATTGATGTTCTCCGGCACGACTTTGTTGTCAGAGTCAGACTTGCATTCGGAAGGCATACGGGCAGAGGAGGAGGATTCGTTGGATGTGGCACACTCTTCAAAGAGGCATCGGCATTCTTTTAAGTTTGATGGCTTCGGGAATGTCGCTTTCTAACGACTGCAACAGCTTCCTGACGAAACGAATGGCCTCTCGTCATCTGCTTCAAGACCACCTTTTCGTTCTTCATTTTGGGGCAGTCCTTCGAAGAAGCATTATGGGGTCCATGGCAATTCGAGCACTTGAGAACCGTGGCTGTAAAGGTGTCTGCAGTGAGGGGCTTTGCGCAGCGTGATCAAGCTCTCATGTTCTTGCACACGGTACTCACATGTCTAAGCCACATGTAATTGTGGCATTGGAGCGGCCTTGGCATGATTGGTCACAAGGGGTGTCTAAAATGGCCCACCGTAACGTGTGAGGGGAGTGATTCACCCTAGAAACGTATATTCGCACACCGAGACACATGAGTTATGGCGACGCCACCAACAGTTGACTTCACTATAATCGGCCATTCGTTGCTCTAGATCGAGACGTCCACGTCGTAAATGACACCATTAGTGGAACCATTGTGCATAGGAATATACGAGAGGACCTTCATGTCACCTAAGTTCAGTGGGTTTGCTGAAAGTACTCAGCGTAACCTGAGTGCAGCAGCAATAGTCAAGAAAATGTTTCGTGCATTGACTCTGACGTCCGTGACTTGTTTGAGCGTCACCGCTTCATGGCGCACCGAGGAAGACTGTGTGCTGAGTCGCTCAGGTTATCGGTAGCAAGTTCTGGTACAAAGAGAGCCGTATTGATGGTGGTATTCCAAGTAAGTCTTGCAGTTGGCGAGCTTGAAGGCAGGCAAGCCCTGGTGTTTCTTCATATCACCTTGTGGCTCCGTACAAGCTGAAAGTCGTCATCGTTGAAATCATTCCTGCAGAACGAGTTGACAACAGTATCTTTGTCGTTTGGTTCACTCTGGAGGCCGGTCCGCTTTATAGACACAGCCACCACTTAAGTCTCTATCCCCGGCAGAGGCTCGGGCACGTCAACTTGTATCGGTGCCACAAGCCACAAACCATGGCTGCTCTCCAGATATATACACTGAATTCAGGTGAAAACCATACCTTTTCCGAATGTGCTGCCTACAAATAGAGATGAGGATTTCAATTAGGTGGGCATGAGCTTACTGCTCTACATCTAAATTTTGTAATTGCACCATCCTACATAACTAGAATCAATAAAGGTTAATTATCACACATTAGTTAACTAGCCAAACTATCGCTGAACCTTTTTTTTTGCAGCTAACGTTCACACAACTATGTAGCCTAGCTTCGAAAACAGCAGGGTTCTGTGGAAGAAAAAAAATACGCAGGTCCGACTTACTGTGGGAATGGCAGTTATGCGATTCCACAGTAAGTCATTTTGCAGGTAACGCAAAATTCGCATTTTGCAGGTAACGGGCAGCGACATCGACCCTGCGGCGGCGCACCTCAACTGGCTTTTATTACGATCGCAATTATATGGACACTCCAGAAGAATTTATGCCGTCACCATCATCGTAGCCGTCATTGTCGCCGTCACCGTGAGGTTCCGTATGAAGTCCAATGGCGATAAAGTCATCGCCGCGTGCCTGTATGCGGCATGTGGCAGTGAAAGCGCGCGAAGGGACTTCCCGACGATTGAGGTTCAATCTGGCACGCGCGAGGGTGGAAGGCGGATAGCAACTGCGAAGTCTTCCGTCGCGCGAAAGGTCGTGGGGGATGGGAGAGAAGAAGGGGGGGGGGGCGAGTTGTGCTCCGGCCCCAACTGCGTATTTTGCGATCGGGCGCAAGGTAAACTGGCGATCACGGCTCAATCTCGCGCGCGAAAGGCGGAAAGCGGGGAGGCAGCGCGGGAGAGAGTGGGCGCCGCTTCTACTTCGCCAGCAACTGCGTACTTTGCGTGCCGTAAGCTGAAAGCGCTCTGCAGACGGCTCATGACTTCGTGAGCGCTGTGTTTCTGCAGCTAAGTTACCGTTGAAGCAATAGACAGCGCAAAGGTCTCTTCGCTCGTTACTGCCGGCGTGCTTGCTCACTCCAGCGTTCTGACAGCGAGTGTCCGCGGTTATCGAGTGTAATGTGTTCATGTTTGCTTTCGCGCGCTGACACAATTCTTGTTATTTCAGTGAGTAAGCGAATGTTTGCAAGTTTATACGGGTGATAAAACTATTTACTTCGTATACCTGTCTACATATTTGCTATCGCAATCGATGCTTCGCCTTTTGGGTGAAACTGCAATTTTTTTACTCTCGATGTTTTTGAGCAGGCGCTTATTGTGGAGCTCGGGCGTGCTGAGAGTCAGAAAGAATATGGGCGTGCCTAGCTGCTCAACAGTTGCGAACACGTGCCTCTTCCTCTACGCGAGTAGTACACCAGTAGAACGTCATCCTAGAGCTGCTCAAGTAAACCTCTGAGGAACGCAATATCCAAGTTGATGCATTTTTCGATGAAGCTGGGGTCTCCTAAAAATTTCTTTGTGAGCGTCAGGAGCCGGTTGGCGTGCGCGGGGTGGGAAACTTGCTTTTGAATCGCTGTTGGTGTGGAGACAATCACCATTTGGTGTTCCGCAGCCGTCATACACGGGTCTTCTTACGCGTACCAGCTGGTTCGGCGCTGGTAGTACGCGAGAATCAGAGGCGAGAGTCGGATGACGGAGCTCGAGTAATGATGATGACGCGACCACGCCGGCAACTCGAACATGAGCATAAACGCTGTAGTTCAAGATGGTAGGCATCGCGAGCCCCACTGGCGTAGGAGGCTATATAGATATATAGATAGATAAATAAATAGATAAATAAATATATGGATAGCTAGATTGATAGATAGACTCAAAGTGGCTAAATTCGCAAACAATGCTTTGCATTTAAAACATTTTTCCTAGCTTTAAATAAGAGTTATTTGGGTTACCATTTCTCCCCCAGGAGCAACCTTGTGTACGTCCTCGGGAAGACCTTTGGAGAGCTCTGCAAACTTGTCGCATATGCCAATTCCCATTTTGTACAGTTTACGAGATGACAGTGCGCAAACACATTTTCTACGTTAGCCAACGGAACAAAAGCAGGACAGAACACTAAGCACGACTCGTCAGTCATGATAGATAAGGGGCCGGTGGCGCTAAGTCAAAGAAGGGCTTTCGATCTACCGTAAATACTTCGACAGCACTAAACTATATGAGCGTCGTAGCTGCTGTGCTGGCAACGCTGGACAGAAGAAAAAGCCCAATTCTTGGCTGCTTCGCCAGACTTCAGCATGGCATGTTTCAAAGTGAGCCAAGGTCTGCTACAAAATCTGAGGCCTGTAATGCTCCAGAAGGAGGCGTGCACTGGGTTGAAACAATGGCCCAAGATACATTAACCAGTGCTATTATCTCGCGAGACAGCTGAATGATATATTCACCAGCACAGAGCGTAAGCTGAACGTTTAGGTGAGGAGGCAAAAGGAGGCGAAAGACAAGGCAGGTTCAGATTTGTGCTGAATCAGTGAGGCCGTCTCGTTGGGTCTTGCGCATGGGCCCCACGGGACATGGAAAGCAAGACTTTGGAATGTCGATGGATAACGGCGTGTGAGGGAGATACCAAGAATTACGAAAGATAGGTATGTTAACGAAGGCTGTGACCGCTTGGCTAACCTGCACTTAGGGAAGGAAATTGAGGGCAAGATGAATCTGAACAAGAAAAGATAAGCGAAATAATTAACGCACAGTAAGTGGGAACACAGTAAAGACAAATCTTTACTGACAATCGCAAGTGTTCGCCTTAAAAAAAGCGCAAAAATGTTTCGGGCGACTTCTGCATGCCGGATTTAATGGCAAGGGAGGAGGCGGGGCCGCGGGGGGGGGGGGGGGGGGGGGAGGCAAACGCTTTTTGGTGTGGTGGAGCTCCACAAGCGACTGGCGTTCCGGGTGTCGCGACGCCGCTGTCCCGTACGCTGTCGTCAAGAGCGGAGACATGGCTTGGCTACATGGTACTTGAGGTTAGCTATATGGGCTTGCTGGCATAGTGTCCTCTACTTTCTTGTAGCGCAAGCTGAACGACAGGGACACAGAAAGGAACATATGACAACCACCCACAGCGCTAATAACATTCAACAACAGATTTATTTGCAGTTCTCGTTGTTGCTTATACCCTCAAAACGTCTTAAGACACATGTTCATAGCTCGGCAAGCATGAACAAAGACGAGAAACCACACGAAGACATTTTTTTTGCTACACTGATTGTCAGACAGGTATACGTTCAGCGCTAACAGAGACAATCGAGCTCTTTTGTAGATAAAGAAACGGATGGCTTACTGTCGCATGCGTCACCAAATATTGATATATTTCAAGCTTCCATTATCAAGTGCGTCATTTCGCACTTGTTCCTACTCACGATAACAGCTTTTTAAAAATCTTGGCTGGCAGTTGGATCTTTGGCAATGGGGGGCAAGAAAACCGTGAGCAGCCACGCTTTTTCTTTATTATTGTGCTCTCGTATCCTATCATTTATTCATCTATCAGTTTGACCTATGTAGGACTTTCCACAAGTGAGAGGAATGCCGCATACAACACATTCGTTACCTTCAATGAATTTGTTTTAATGCCTCTTTTCACATAAAGTACCGGCGATTCTTTTTGGCCTTGTGTTTCTTTACAGGCTTATCAATTTATTAGGTGTCAGAAAAACAAAAAAGCAAGAACAAAAAAAAAACCCAACGTTTATGTCACTTCTTCCAGCAAACTTTTTTGTTCTGTGGGAGAAACCATGTATGTAGGGGTTGACAGCAAGCTTTCTTTTGTTTATGGTGGTGCCAGTGTTGCGGAATGGGCGCCCCCATTCCATTCCAATTCCATTCCGAGGAGCTAGAACTTGCCGCAATTCCATTCCTTTCAATTCCTCAGAATGAAAAATAACTTAGCCCATTCCCACTGCTGGAATGACCAGGCAGTTAAATTCCATTCCTATCATTCCTCAACTTAGGAAAGACATCTTGACAGTTTTATAGAGTTACCGATGCAAGCACCATAGAGCTGATGTCATCAGATGCGTTAAGAACTGCTGCAATAATACGCAAAACATGTTAACAAGGTCGAGGGAAGTAGCTTCGTGTCATATATCTGGTACAGTACAACCACTCTACTAATTCCCATAGGGGCAGTTTATCCGCTACCTATAGTATTTTCACTGACCAGCATGTTTTAACGGCTTGTGATGTTTTAATATTGTTTAAGCTTAAATGTGTTAAGCTAAAATCTCGACATGGCGTATTTTTATGCTGAGAAAAGTAGGGTTCATGGACACCTTATATTGTGGCGTCGTCAAGAGCAGCCTTTCGATGAACAGGCACAGAGCTGCACCGAGCGATGAAGGCCTACGTTGACTTCGGCTGGATTGCCAGCGTTTTCTCGTTGTTGCATGTACTCATATTCGTGCTTTCTTTTTAGGTGCCGAATCAAATTAGATGACACTGCGAGTACAGCTCGAACTTCCTAGAACTAGCTAGAGCTACGTAGAAAGAACAGAGCTCCCTGGAACAGAGCGAACATGGGTTTTGTTCGGCGCGAATGGTCGCGTTGGGGCTCAGGGAGGCGCCGCCGTGGCCGTAGTTACGTGGGCTCTCCTGCTTAGGCTGGCTTGCCGAACCAATGCTTTCAAAAGTTTCTTCTCTCTCTCTGTATGGAGGGAGAGTGCGCACAGTTCATCGTGTACAACTGTGTGCTGCGCTGCGTTGTTGTCTACGCAGATATTACTTTCAAGTGCTTGTCTGCATGTATGTGCGTATATGTATGTGCGTAACTCGCATTTCATCATCATCATCATCATCATCATCATTTATTTGCCCTTAAGGGCCCCTGATGGGGCATTACATAAGGGGGGGGGAGGTAACAAATGGTAACCTCGCGTCACATAAAAACAAAAACAAAAAGACAATAATACAGGTTGCAAAAACAGGTAAACACAGTAAACACATGAAAATTAGAAAGCCGAAAAAAAGGGCTTACTAGTGGGGCTGTGGACAACACTGGTGTAATAATAACTGTTTAAATTTTACAGAATTAGTTTCATTGACGATACCATCAGGAAGTACATTCCAATCCGATATGGCAGTCGGCAGAAATGATTTATTGAAAGCGTTAGTTGAACCATGAATGCGTTGAACACTGTGACAATTAAAAAGGCGTCGTGATGATCTCATAGGCGGCTGAATTAGGCACTCACGTAAATGAGGAAAATTATAATACAGCTTATGAAAAAGGCAAAGACTTGCTATCTTACGACGGGATGCTAGGGAGGTTAGACCAATCGAAGCTTTGATGTTAGTAACGCTCAACCGAGAATCATATTTGGACGTTATAAAACGAGCAGCTCGATTTTGTATTGCCTCTAACGCCTGGATTAGGTACTCTTGATGGGGGTTCCAGATAGGGGAAGCGTATTCAAGTTTGGTACGGATGAAAGTTTCGTATGCGATTAGTCTAACCGTGGGCGAAGCAAAAGTGAGTGATCGTCTGATGAAACCTAGTGATTTAGAGACGCTTGCAGAAAGCGACGTGATGTGCTTTGACCAGCTTAGATTACTTGTTATTTCTATGCCTAGATACCTATAAGATTCCACTTGTGATAGCGCGGTAGTGTTTAGCGTGTATGAGAAGTGTAGGTTAGATCTTTTACGAGACACGTGCATGAACTTACATTTTGATACATTTAACTGCATGAGCCAAGTCGAACACCAATTTTGGATTAAGGTTAAATCATCCTGTAGCAATGACTGATCGTTAATAGTAGAGATACGTCGGTACAGAACGCAATCGTCCGCAAACAGACGAATGGATGATGAAATTTCAGCAGGAAGGTCATTGATAAAGATTAGGAACAGAAGCGGGCCAAGAACAAAGCCCTGAGGGACACCGGAGATAACGTTAGTAGAGGCAGAAGGATGACTTTCAATGACGGTGTACTCCGAACGATCAGTTAAAAAGCAATGAATCCATGAAAATATCAGCGGGTCAAGTGAAAGGCAAGAAAGTTTAGTCATGAGGCGCTGCTGGGGAACACGGTCAAAAGCCTTAGAAAAATCAAGGTAAATGACGTCAGTTTGAAAGGATGAGTCTAGGTTTAAGTGCAGGTCAGTCGTGAATTCAAAAAGTTGAGATTCGCACGAAAAGCCAGACCGAAAGCCGTGTTGGTTTTTGAAGAAAAAGGAATTATTATCCAGGTGCTTTGCCACGTGGGAATAAATTATATGTTCAATAAGTTTGCATGCAATGCATGTTAACGAGATAGGACGATAATTCGATGGATTGGAGCGGCTTCCTGTCTTGAAAACCGGTGCAACTCTGCTTACCTTCCACTCGGACGGGACTTGGCCACTGGAAATAGACTGCGTGAAAATGATCTGTAGTACGCGACTGGATATTACTTTTGTGCCTTTGAGGATTTTAGCTGATATGTTGTCAGGCCCAGGGGCACTGGATATCTTCAAATTGTCAATTATTTTACAGATTCCTTCTGCCGAGATACCAACTGGTGGCATTTGAGGGAAATTTGAGCTGAGTGGTATAGGAATATTAGCAGCTGGTTCCTGGGTGAAAACGGACTTGAAGTACGCATTCAAAACGTCAGAACGAAGCTCCTTCGGAACAACAGAACCATCCTGATATGATAAAGAGATGTTATGCGAGCCACTACGATTGGGAGTTAACAAAGTCCAAATTTTTTTGGGGTTATTTCGGAGGATGTCAAGTAAGTCTTTGTTGTAGAAGTGCCGTTTCGTGCTCCTCAGCAACTTCGTATAATTATGCAGGCACTCTAAGTACTTTTCCCATTTTAGTGCTGAATTGGAGCTCTTGGCTTCCCTGAACAACCGCTTTTTCTTGTTACATAATTTTCTTAATGAGTTTGTAAACCACGGTTTCCCGGCATCGCCGCGAATGCAAACGAGGGGTACATAGCATTCCATTAAAGAGATAATTTTTTCTTTATACCTTCGGAGTTGATCCTGGTGGCTTCGTCATCTGGAGCACGCCTAGAGACCTGACGCACAATTGATAAAAGATCTGGCTTCTTCTGTTGACATGGAATGATGTTCCAATAACAGAATCAGCACTAAATTTAAGAAGACAATGCTAAAATGAGAACAAAAAAGGGAACGCAACCTTATGACTGCTTATTTATTTTATGGGTAGAGTGGACGTTGCGAGAGTGATCACCTGCTTCTTAAACATTGCACTAATATGAGGCCGGGCGTAGACGGGCATTTGAGAAAATTCTTCAGAGAGTGTGGCTTGAGACCGAATCTTGAAGGCTTCGTAATTGAAGGCAGTAATGGCGTAAGAACCACAGGAGTCCTAATTGACGTTGCCGAGATAGCGTAAGGTGGTAGTGTGTGTTAAGTGTGCCATTAATTGCCCTGAGCGATCAGGAGTTGGATTATTTGAACATAGAAGGTGCCTTTTATAGGACGCAGAAGTAACAATGGTTCTATGCCATACGATTAGTGTTAACGGTGCATGTGTACTCTTGTCTTTCATTTTGGTGTTTTCATTACACATTCCTACGAAAATGTTTTTTCTATGAATAAAATCTCTTTTTGTTAATAATGCAGCCACTAGCAAAGAGTAAAGCTGTATGATAAGTTAAGGAAAGTGGCAGGCATAAGTAGGAAGTGGCTGTAGAAAAACAGAGCAATTGAAGATATTTTATAGGTGTCTTCAGGCTGCAGTGGGGAGAAATTATGGTATAGGTGGCCAGCCTAGAGGAGGCAACGCTAGAGGAAGCCAGCACTACAGATTACTGTGAAATAAAACGATAGAAAACATGGCCGGAAGAAAACCTGCCACCAAGTGATATACAGGCGAAAATAGAACCAGCTAGCCTTATCTTGACGACCCATGTGGCCGGTCTTCCGTATTAAACACCAAAAACCGTGCTGGCTTAATATAGCGGTGCTCGTCAGTGTCTTGGGGAATCACCATGCTGCCAGTGCATGTGGCCATCCGTGAGGTATCAGCTAGGATCGACAGGCCGGTTGCTCCATTCATTTTGAGGTCGATGACAGGATACTGGCATGAAAACAAAGAGAGAAAAACCTATAATAATTAGGAGATACGACCGTTCACAGCGCACCCTTCGAGGTCAAGCCCAGAAGATTGCAAAGGATATAACGAATTTGGAGGGGAGGGGGGGCAAACATACATGCAAGCGTACGCACATACATGCGGACAAGCACTTGAAAGTAATATCTGCGTAGACAACAACGTGAACGCACGCCCTCTGAAACAATATGCACACGCACACTGCAAGTATACTCATATGTGGAAGCTCGCTGGCACTATAACTTTGGCAGCCACTCTTTTTAAAGATAGAAAAAAAGAACACCTCTTTCCGCGCGAAGGCACACACCGCCGTGACGTCGCAACGGTACGTGCTCTCGCATGGTCACGAAGCCACGAGATGAAAACTCTGAGCGAGACAATCGATTCGTGGAGTTCATGCATCACTTCCCATAGCGACTTAGTAGGCGCCTGTGGTCTTAATTAGCGCCGCGCAGGGAGTGAGAAATGACACGCCGGGAAGGAAAGCCCGTATGCAAGTGGAGACGCGCAGATACGATATGCCGATGGGGGTTGTATCTTTCACTCGACAGAGGAGCAACGCGAAAAGACGAAGGACAAGAAGGGCAACACACCAGCGCTGACGACGACTGAATTCTTTATTAAGAAAGGAACACAAATATATACCTAATGAAAACAAAGGTACATCACTGCGCGTGACCAAGAAGAATGAAACACCGATTAGATTTCCCTAGAAATATTGCGGTTGTTAAGATATGTTAGTTCGGCCTCAGTCAAGGCTAAAGACGGAGTGCTGACGCAAGACGCACAATTCCCTGCGATAGCAGCAGCCTCAAAGGTTTCACCTGCACCTGCGTCATTGTAGCGTTTGCGGATCGCGCATTGCGAAAAATGGGCCTCCCGAGTACGGCCCACATCTTGGCCTTCTTATCCTTCGTCTTTTCGCGCTGTTCCACTGTCGAGTATGTATCGACAAGCCCAAGCCTCCACGGTGTTGTGTCTTCACTTTGCACTACCTTGCTAGCTTCGCCAGCCCAGCGTTTACAGATGTAATCCGAATTTCATTACGAATGAAACCGCGGTTTTATTTTTAAAAAGGCGAAGATTTCCTCATAAAAAAATTGACTCCCCGACCCAGCAATACTACACTACATACAAACCACTACAGCAACTTCTGAGGGCAGTATGCAATGCTTTATTGATTTAGAGCAATGCTAATAATGATAATTTAGAGTAATAGTAGTAATGGTAGTAATAGGAATTTTGGCAGCACGCCACTGCTGGTCGTATTGTCGTTTCTT
This sequence comes from Dermacentor silvarum, assembly GCF_013339745.2. Lineage (NCBI taxonomy): Eukaryota > Metazoa > Arthropoda > Arachnida > Ixodida > Ixodidae > Dermacentor > Dermacentor silvarum. The sequence goes on from NC_051157.2 coordinate 105,132,292, forward strand.
TTTCCCTTTGCCGCTCCTCGTATTCACGATGCTCCTCGGGAGTCCCAACTTTGCGCAGCCGTGGCCTAGTGGTAGAACGCCCGCCTCGGCTGCGGGAGGCTGTGGGTTCGATTCTCACCGCCGCCGGGCATCCACTGGTTCAAAAGAGTACAAGCGTACCCCGGCCTGGCGTTCGGCTTCCTTCAAGGGTGATACGCTTGGCAAAGGAGCCTGCGCCCTGAATTCCCGTCGAAACCAACGTGAGCACGCAGTACGGCCTTGGCGGAGCAACAACAATTATGAAATCAGTTGCTAGGCCGATTCTTTTATATACGAAAGGCTAGAGTCGTCACTCGCACGTCGCAAGCTGCCGTCGCCCCGACAGCTTGCGCAACAGTAATCTTTAGTGGGAAACGAATGTGGGAACCGCTACACGCTTCTCATTGTTATCAGGAGCGCCTTATCATCAATTAAGTGCTTTCGATGCTTGTTTTTGGCTTCTTTATTGAAACAAATACCGTTCTGTAAGTTGTTTGCGCGATTGCAAAGAGTATATGCAATTTTGGCTTCACATGCCGACCACAGAGCGGCTAACAGCTTCGCTGTAAGAAAAACGAATTATGGAAGATCCAGCACACCTGTTGCAATGTAGTCTAAAGAATGCCTCCTGGAATATTTTCAAATACATGCTACGCAGAGACAGAAATGGTACGTAGAGTTATACTTTCGACTTTATGCAATGTCTCACTTCTGCTTAAAATCGAATGAACATTCGCATGCCCTCATGGGATGCGTCGTAGTAACCATATATATTAGCTTGCATTATAATGCGAGGTTTAGTGTGTGTGTGTGGGGGGGGGGGGGGGGGGGGGGTGTTGCGAGTAGAAATGCATGTACTATTGACCAAAAAAGTGTGCGCACCAAGGGTTCTCGGAAAACGTTAATATTGGAGCAACCTTTAAAAGTAGCCAGTAAAACCGTACATCACAATGTTGTTCGCATATACCAGTAGAGGCTGGACATGGGAATACCAGGCTGTGGATATATTCAACTTTTTGTCAGGTCCCTTGGTCCGTAAACTTTTTTGGTCGATAGTGCATCGTAGTAAAAAATACATAGCGATCAATTTTAATACTTCGGCACCTCTGACGAACAGATGATCAATCAGTCGCCCCAAGCACGTGAGCGTGGACACCACGCTACTTTCCAGTGAGTCTATCAGGTGACAAGCTGATTCTGCTTTATAAATGCCCTTTGTTCTGGGAGTGTTTTTCTTCCTATCCCTGTCTGCACCGCAGCTGCGTGAGATACCTCCCCGGAACATCCGGTCGTGAGACACTTACGCTGAAACCGGAGAAGAAACAAAGATGCTTAGTCCACACGCTGCACATGAGCGACTGCAATGCGATAGTATTATCAGGATTATCAGGATTGCAATGACCGCAGCGCAATCCTGACGCTCTAACCTTTTCTTTTTGTCCGAGTGAACTTCAATAAACCTGGAGTTCGATAGTACTCGTACCGAAAGAGATTGTTAAGATCATTGAGTGTCTCGTAAAGAAAGAGTTAAACAAATTGAGCACACAAAGGTTTCTATTACAGAACACGTAAGCGATTTGCCTGTTTTTCATTATAATACCTATAGGTAATTATGTTTTAGGTACAGTGAATTTTGCCGTACAAGAGAAAAATATCACGAAACTAGGACATCCCGCTGGACTGCGTGATATATGTGTGCCTTTTTTTTTTTTGCCTGTTGCACCATTTGGCCACCCTGTTTGCATGACACTAAGGCTAAGTTGGAATCAGCTAGCGCAAGACAGGGGTAATTGGAGATCGCAGGGAGAGGCCTTCGTCCTGCAGTGAACATAAAATATAGGCTGACGATGATGATGATGAGGAAGGCTTTTCTGTACCCAAGGCTTTCTCGTTTTCGAGTAAACTCGGTTGAAAGTGGGCTTGTGATCGTTTCCTTTCTTTGCGTCCTGATGACTCGTTCAATTCCCGCAATGACTGTGCAATTACCCAAGCGATAATTATAATAAAACAAACAAGCATTTTCTTGTCATACTGGCTAAGGCTATAAAAATAATTGTAGTAAACTAGAATCATTTCAGAAACCGCTTCAGTTCATACTTAGCAATTTGACGTAATCGAGCTACGAAACTCGTTATTTGACTGACACTGGACCAGAACGTCGTGGCTATATCAGTCCTAATCACGGATTCGTTGCAAGCTTATCACGATTTTAAATCACAAATACACGTTTAAGGAAGATGTTTTCAATTATTTTGACTGAAGGCAGACGTTATATATTACAGAAACAGAAACGTAATCGGCTGCGCGAGGGGCTGAACCAGAAGTGTGACGATGGGAAAAAGCACTGTTGGCACCGCAAGCTTTGCCATTAGCGCTTGCGACAGGCCCAGCAGTCACGTCGTACGTCTCCCCAATGTGGAGCACTCAAGTCCGGCAAGCACGTGGACTCAGCGGGGTTAGGATCTGGCGGCCGAGTTTATTAAGCGCGGGTAACCTAAACGAGGTTGGGAAACGACGGCGAGTTTTGGGCGCACTTAAGCGCTGAGTGGTCGAGCACGTACAGAAACGCGGACACTTTCGCATTCACGTATTTGCCAACTTGTAGAAAGGATTTATTTGAGTAAGCCTCTGCGCTGCTGAGCTCCAGTGTGTAAATAGTGCCGTGCCGCGTTAGGTAGACGCGATCGTAATAGGCGCTGAGACACGCAAGCGAGTAGCCGAAACTCAAGCTCATTACTGAAGCAGACGGTTCAGCGAAGTGCAACTATAAGCTTTGGATATTGTTATTGTGTGTTAAAAGCGTTCATAAAGCAATGAGAGATGCCGAATTGATAATTAGTCTTCAACACTTGAAACAGCTGAAAGAAAAGCCAGACCCCTAACTTTTGGACTTCCTCTCTCGCGGAGCCAAGTGAGCCGGTTTCGTTTAGGGATAAAGCTGTGCCTCTGTTCGTGCTTACCAACGTTGGTATTTAGTTGGCTATAGCACTGTAAAAATCACCGAATAGTGTTTTTGACTACGTTTTGCTACCTAAATGGTTTATGGCTCGGCATTTTCGGTGTAAGAATGGAACGGAAAATGCGTCGTAGCCATACATGACGGCGCCAAGATGGCCCGCTTCAATGACAAAAGTAGCCATTTCTCGCACAATCACTCTGTCATAGAAAGTGCATGATGTTATAAAATTTCACTAGCCTTGATACCACCTCGCAGCAATGTACAGGGGCTGTTTCGGTGGTCATGTTGAGATTCTCTCGTTTAGAAGCTCCCCTTCCCTCCTGGAATATCACATCTGGGATCAAATGAAACGCTCGTTGACGTACACGAACGCAAGGATGCTTCTAGTGCTTATTTCTATACGGGAAGTCGTGGGAATATAACGAGTATGTCAAGAGACAAGTTTCCCGTTCTACGTGTTGTCTTGAATATGGATAGAATGTGCACTAAAAGCACCACAAGCGCCTGTGGTTTGTATTCCGCATATAGCTGTCTCCCCATACGTTTCGTTGAAGCACATGTGTTAAAATTGTGTGCCAAATAGCCAAATCCTCATTTTTATTTGAAGACGCCCAAACACAGAAACGTGTGAGAAAACGTTGCAACAACGGCGAAGAGCTCTACGGTCCGAGTTAGGCAGCACTGCCAAAGAAAACCTTCAAAACGAGCACGGAACTGTGAGAGTGTTAGTAACCTACAATGGGGCTTTTGTAAACTATGTGCTGCTCACAAATATATTTCTCATTGCCTTCATTATTCCTTTAGCGCTCACGATCGTCCGCTTCTTCGGTCACAAATTTCGTTTTCGAATCTTAAAGTCCTAACTTGTTTTTTGGTTATCGGACCAGAGCAGCGAGTATGACGTTAAGGGTAAATAAAATAATATACAAATACACTTTTCGCTTAAAACCTTGCATGCTTCAGCCGCTACTTTTATGGTGCGCGCCTTAAAATGTCTGAGCCATGTCTTAGTATTACCGAAAAGATGAGTGACAAACTTTGCAAGTTGATATTCCTGAGTTTCATGAAATTCGCTAAATAGGCGAAAATGGCCCAGAAGAAGGATACCTTCCGCAAGAACAAAACAGCAATTTCATTTCGCGACTAGTCTTATTTCTAATGGCCGTACATGCAAGGAAAAAAAAAACTTGAACGTCGTCCACAATAACGCAGTGTTCTTGATTACAGCTCACTTCCTTTCTTTAGCTGCTTTATTCGGTAGATTTTCCCTAAGGCATACCTAGTAAATAAACAAAAACAAATAAACGAGAGGGACTTCAACAAAGAAGGATGTCTCTGTTCATGAAAGTAGGCAAACAAAGCTTCACTTTAAGATAATCGTAGGACACTGAGATAAAGTATAGAGGATAACGCTACGCATATACCGGACCGTAACGATCGAAAATGCCACAACGCGAGCTACGCTTCTAGCAGGGACAAAAAAATTTTGAACCAGATATATAGGTGCACAAAATTTGTTCTCAAAAACTTAATGCCACACATAATATATATTTTATACATTCATTCCTTTCACCCTTTTTTTTTCTTGACGGCAGAAAGATGTGAGTGGAATGCTGCCGGTGCCCGCGCAGCTTATGGCAGCCACTGATTTATTTATTTGTTTATTTATGAAAACATTTATTAGAAAGGAAGCCTGTGACCTAATATGGGAGTAAGGCATCAGGCCAAGGGAAGGATGCCTGCTTGCTTAGTGAAATGGAGTTAATTCTTCTGGTGGCATCGTATAGCAGTGCGACCAAGGCGCCGTATGGTGCTACTCTTAGAGGTCGATTGTGCTTATCCCTGCGACTGGCAGTGGCAGGGCCAGGTCTCATGCTTCGAGTTTAACTTCGATCGCATGACAGTTGGGGCATTGCACTCGCGTTTCTCTCTACCTGCTCAGAACACCTGGTGTAATGGATGCCTTAGCTTTCACCTTGTGGATAAGAACCTGGGCTGCTCTGCAGGCGCGTAGCCAGGGGGGGGGGGGGCTGATGGGGCTTCAGCCCCCCCCCCGAAATTTTTGGTGCTGGGATGCACCGCCGACCAAAACTACCACCGACGCCGGCAATCATTCTGGATTTTGTCTACAATGTCTTTTTCACGCTCGAAAAGATATTTCGGCGCAAACATTGCGATCTCGGGCTGGATTTCGTGACAACGCCTTTACACCTGGAGTCACGTAACGCAAGGAGCCCCATCCAAGCACAAACTTTCAACGGCTTTTCGATAGCGAGCGGGCGCGTTGCGGCATCTCGCAGCGGCCGCGGAATATACGGAGCGCATGCATTTCAATTACGAAACTTTATGGGTATAAAGTTCTCATAAACTTTTGACGCGAAAGGTGCGCTGACATTTCCAAAGGCATGCTTTAAAAGATTTTCTATTCTAGAACTTTATGGGGTTAATGTTATTATAAACTTGGGCCAACATGCGCGCACTGGAGCCCTCCTGTCCAAGCCTTTCCAGAAATGAAAGCACGCGCTCGCCATCTTCCACACACACGAAAATACTAAATATCACCGGGACTGTCAGCTAGCAGCTGATCATCATCATCATCATCATCATCATCATCATCATCATCATCATCATCATCATCATCATCATCATCATCATCATCATCATCATCATCATCAGCCTATATTTATGTCCACTGCAGGACGAAGGCCTCTCCCTGCGATCTCCAATTACCCCTGTCTTGCGCTAGCGTATTCCAACTTGCGCCTGCGAATTTCCAAACCTCATCATCCCACCTGACTTTCTGCCGTCCTCGACTGCGCTTCCCTTCTCTTGGTATCCATTCTGTAACCCTAATGGTCCACCGGTTATCCATCCTACGCATTACATGGCCTGCCCAGCTCCATTTCTTCCGCTTAATGTCAACTAGAATATCGTCTACCCCCGTTTGTTCTCTGATCCACACCGCTCTCTTCCTGTCTCTTAACGTTACTCCTAAGATTTTTCGTTCCATTGCTCTTTGTACGGTCCTTAACTTGTTCTCGAGCTTCTTTGTTAACCTCCAAGTTTCTGCCCCGTATGTTAGCACCGGTAGAATGCAATGATTGTACACTTTTCTTTTCAACGACAGTGGTAAGCTCCCAGTCAGGATTTGGCAATGCCTGCCGTATGCACTCCAACCTAATTTTATTCTTCTGTAAATTTCTTTCTCATGATCAGGGTCCCCTGTGAGTAATTGACCTAGATAAACATATTCCTTTACAGATTCTAGAGGCTGACTGGCGATCCTGAATTCTTGTTCCCTTGCCAGGCTATTGAACATTATCTTTGTCTTCTGCATATTCATCTTCAACCCAATTCTTGCACTTTCTCGATGAAGGTCCTCAATCATTTGTTGTAATTCCTCTCCATTGTTGCTCAATAGGACAATGTCATCTGCAAACTGAAGGTTGCTGAGATATTCGCCATCGATCCTCACTCCTAATCCTTCCCAGTCTAAGAGCTTGAATACTTCTTCTAAGCATGCAGTGAATAGCATTGGAGAGATTGTGTCTCCTTGCCTGACCCCTTTCTTGATAGGTATCTTTCTACTTTTCTTGTGGAGAAGCAAGGTAGCTGTGGAATCCTTATAGATATTTGCCAAGATATTCACGTATGCCTCCTCCACTCCTTGATTACGCAATGCCTCTATGACTGCTGATATCTCTACTGAATCGAATGCTTTTTCATAATCTATGAAAGCCATATAGAGAGGTTGATTGTACTCCGCAGATTTCTCGATTACCTGATTGATGGCATGGATATGGTCCATCGTAGAGTATCCCTTCCTGAAGCCAGCCTGTTCTCTTGGTTGACTAAAGTCAAGTGTTGTCCTGATTCTATTGGAAATTATCTTGGTGAATATTTTATACAGTACTGAAAGCAAGCTAATGGGTCTGTAATTCTTCAATTCTTTAACGTCTCCCTTCTTATGGATAAGTATAATGTTGGCGTTCTTCCAGCTCTCTGGTACACTTGAAGTTGTGAGGCATTGCGTATAAAGGGCCGCAAGCTTTTCAAGCATGATATCTCCTCCATCTTTGATTAAATCTACTGTTATTCCACCTTCTCCAGGCGCTTTTTCCCCTGGTCATGTCTTTCTAGGCCCTTCTAACTTCATCGCTAGTTATAGAAGGAGCTTCTGTATCCGGTTCAGAAGCTCCTTCTATAACTAGCGATGAAGATACTTTTCTCCAAACATTTTCAGGAAGCGTGCCCAATGTGATTGATCAGCTGGACCAGGGCAGGCAAAGTAAAATATGAGAAAACAGAAGAAAGTAAACGGCCTATTATTGAGAATTTTTTTTGCGGGCGACAAGGTCTGGCTCTCCGTGGCCACAGGGACAGGGGCCCTATGGATTTAAGCAATGCCCCTGCTGAAAATACAGACATTTTCAGAGTGCGTCTTCGCATGCGAGCTGATTGTGGAGATACGTATCTGAAGAACCATTTGGAAAGTTGCCCCAGTAATGCCTCGTATTTAAGCCCAGACGCACAAAACCAAATTATAGAAATTTGTAGTGACATTATCAAAGAAAGCTTAGATTCAAAAGCAGGCTGCTTCTCTATACTTCCTGACGAAACGACGGACATCGCTGGAATCGAACAGCCTACTGTTTCGGCAAGGTACCTAAACAAGTATGCCAACGACATCAAGGGAGTGTTTTAGGTCTTAGCACCGAAATAGATGCCCATCTCTCATTGCGACAGCAGGTTCTATGTAAATGTGTAAATACTGCTGCAGCTTCTAGTCACCCTTCCAGTGACCACTGCCAGCGCAGAGAGAATATTGTTTTAGCAAGAGTTTACTAAAAACTACTTGCGCTCTACAATGTCTGCGGAACGCATGGTTAGGCTGGCGCTTCTATACACCCACAGAGACGTCGGCATCAACGTGTCCGAAGTCATTGACCGCTTCGCTCAACTTTCCCGCCGAGAGAAGTTTGTCCTTTAGATAGCGAAGCAGCAAAAATCAATGCAAGTAAAAAGCACTGTTCCTTCAGGTTCGTAAGTTCTTAATTATGAAAACGTATGACCGTTCATTAGCTTTTAAAACCGCAGAAATTTTCGCCTTTTATTCTAGCAGTTGACATCATGATCACAATTATCACGCGAATACAAAAATTACGAGAATACCAATAACCAATTTTGACCGACCTTGCTCATTGAAAGCCCGGCCCACGCGGCTTTCGCCAAAAACACACTCGGATATTGGGTAGTTCAACTTAACGCATCATCTGTGGCCTTCGTTTGTCCTTTTCTTTCCTTTTTAGCTACCTGCTTTTATTTCGTTTTTGAAACGAAGGAATACCCTCCTTTAATTTAGGGTGCAGAATAATTGTTGGCGTTGTGCAGGCAGTTAAATTACACATTTTCGTACTGATTTATGCATTATTCCTCTATTATTCTACCCACATGGCGCTGTCGCCACCGCTGCATGGCCCAAGTACATAACACAATTTCTGCGATCATAGTTATGTTCTTGCCTAGATCATCTGTATTTCTGTGCGCAAAGTTACTATCTGTGACTGAGCAACATGTTTATTTGTCTTATTTGACGCATTATATACACTGACGTTTGCTTAAATGCGTAGATTTATTGGTGACTCATACGTATTTTTAAATATCCTATTACGAGGTTTTGTGTATACAAGCAGTGAACTTTGTTTCCAGCGACTCTTTTTTTGCCCTTTAGCGAGTTGTATCTTCGTATTTGTATATTCCATTCTATCTTCGCATTTGTAATGTATATTTTGCAGAGCTCCCACTTTTTATTTGTACTCACTGCTGCGAGTATTATCTCGGTGTAATTACAATACACGACCGGTAACAGCTGCTCCTGCGCAATCGATTGCAAGATTGCAACGAGAGATAGCGTCATTGACGTTTCTTCCTGGCCGTTGCATATCTAGAAAAAGGTAAAGAAGGTTATTGAATGACAAAGATTCATCAAAATATTTGTCCTTTAACTTATTCATGTCATGGCCTTTGCGTTTTTCATTTAAGCTGCATGCACTGCTTTGCTGGTTTCGAACTGATATTGAACCTTTTCGCGGCGATCCCGTGGGCGCTGTCATATTTGATCACGTGGTGACGCGTCCATTGCTTGCCTCAACTGCCTCCGTTGCCTCGTTGTTTACAATGGAAGTGTATGACGCCGGCGCGGCTTAGAAAACCTCTGTTTTCCAAGATATCGTGGACGACACGAAGCTTTGATCAGAGCTTCAGAGAACATGCAAAAGCGATTTCGGAGCTGATTAAGCTATGTCCAAACGGCGCAAGCAGTGTATATGGTGCTTCGTCTAAATGTGGGGCTAAATATGCATTTCTAGCTTTCCGATTATGAATTCAGTCAGGATTAGTGTGTCTTGGTTTTTATTCTTTATTCGGCAAATATTTTGAAGCAGTGGCTTGTCACTTTCTGACTCAGTGAAGTTCCTCGGTGTGGCCTCTATCTGATTATTTTCTGCCTAATCACTCGCGGGTGTGCTCAGTTCCGAATCCGATAGATTTGTTCTTGCTGCGCACAAGGCTTGAAACGTAGCTGTTTTGTACATTGTAATATACAGGGTGTTTCAGCGAACACTTTCAAAATTTATTTAAGGTTGCATGTGGCAGATAACCCAATTCTAGTTAATGATCTGGTCTACTCGAAGAGGTGGACATTACTTGCACAAAAATTTAAAATGCATAATCGAATAATTAACAAAAATTCGCTAATTAAGTTTATACTAATTACCCGATGGCCCATATTGCAATTTACAAATTGTAGCCGTGGAATTCGCAAGGCGGATCCACCTGGAATTGATTCTCGGGATGACACTAGTTTCGAGACAATATTTCCCGAACTTTGCGGAGAAATGCATTCGCGTTCCAGTTTCCAGTTAATTTTGTGCTTCAATGCATAAAGCGACGTTTTGTTAAGGAACTAACTGGAGCGCCAATGCATTTCTCCGCAGAGTTCGGGAATTAATATCTCGAAACTGGTGTCATCCTGAGAATTAATTCCAAGTGGATCCGCCTTGCGAACTCCACGGCTACAATTTGTAAATTGCAATATGGGCCATCTGGTAATTAGTTAAAAACCTAATTAGTGAATTTTCGTTATTTAGTCGATTATGCATCTCAATTTCTTGAGCAAGTAATGTCCGCCTCTTCGAGTAGACCAGCTCATGAACTAGAATTGTGCTATCTGCCACAAGCAACCTTTAAGAATTTTTGAAAGTGTTCGCTGAAACACCCTGTATATTACAGCTAGTAACTTGCTTACTCTTTTTTTTAAATTATGGGGTTTTACGTGCCAAAACCAGTTCTGATTATGAGGCACGCCGTAGCGGGGGACTCCGGAAATTTGGACCACCTGGGGTTCTTTAACGTGCACCTAAATCTAAGTACATGGGTGTTTTCGCATTTCGACCCCATCGAAATTCGGCCGCCGTGGCCGGGATTCGATCCCGCGAACTTGCTTACTCTTGTGGACCGTCAGGAAACATTCAGCTTCGACCATTGGTGCACCATAGGTGTAGTCCGTCATTTATTGTGTGCATACAGTGCGCATATATTCAAGTGTGCGTCCATTCACTTATTCTTGATACGTCGGCGATAGAGTGGGCGTAAGTGTTCCTGCCATTTGGACAGATGTGTATAGATAACCTGCGCGCAACTTACTGTGACAGGAAGCGGCGCTACTCCCTTTGTCATTGTTTAACGAGTGGCTGAGTCACTCTTGCCGACGTTCTGGGGATGAAGCCCTTTCTTTGAAGGTTAGCGATACAAGGCTGGCGGATGAGCAAATTTCTGTATCCTCTAGGAAAGCCGTACATCACGAAGTGCCGGTAATACGTTCGGACAGTTGCAGCAGCGGTCCGCGAACTTCGCCACACAGATTCATTCTATTCCTTAACATGCCAGTCACTATTTTTGCAGCCAACTACTGCACACGTCTTCAATCCACATTATTCAATCTAGCATAATTGGAGCACAGTGTGTTAGTGAAAATTGATAGCACAGAAGCAAGGTAGAAGCGGTAATGGTTTCGTATTCGTGCGCGGTCGCTGAGGAGAGGTATGGCGCGCCGCCGTGAGCGCCATCTCGTTTCTCTAAAACAAACTGCTCTGCGAAAAGGGTCAATAGTTTCAAAGTTAATGTGATGTTTTCTTTACTTATTAATTAGACAAAAAAACGCGGAAGCATTGATATTAGTTACTTCTGCCACAATTTCGGGGGCATACGAATATATTCTTTATGAAAACATACATATTTTAATGGACAGTGAATAGCGTTCAATAATTCGTTGCAGCATCTATTATACAATGAAATTGGCAATGCAGTTATTATTCATGCATTTGATCTCTCGACAAATTCTATAAGGAGGAGACCGCGCTGCAACCTGAGCCCCCCCCCCCCCCCCCCCCCCCCGAACAAAATTTCTGGCTACGCCACTGCTGCTCTGGGAAGGCGCTTGGCAATGGGAAGCAGAAAGCTAGGATTGGACTCCTGTAGTAGAGTCTTCCTCTCGCTCTTCACTCGGGCAATCTGGTGGTCTGATGCAATGACGACTGGCGGGGAGCCGTAGGTGTGCTGGGCTCCTCGCTGGGCTCCACGCAATGCTGGGATGATCACTTCAAGGCTACTAAGGTGGACCTCTCTAATTTTTTCACTCGCAACCTGAGCTAGGGCCCGTCCTGTTGTACGGGTCTGCTGTAATGGCCTGGTGTACAGTGTACGAGAATCTGTACACGTCTATTATCTAGCCGGTGGTGGCAGGATTGTTCGCATGGAGAGCGCTACGGTAGTCGTCTAGGATCGGCAGTTCATTTGCTTGAGTGGCTTCTTGAGTGTCAGCGTAGAAGGGAACCGTCGCTTATGTTTGTCAATGCTTGTTCGATGACTTGTGGTTCAAGCTCTGTGGCTGACCAGTTACCATAGTCGCTGTGGTTTATGCCGTGTGCTTGCCCATTTCCTCTGTAACAAGCGGTACTGCATCCATTATGCCTGAATCTTAGTGCAGCATTAGTGCATATTTTTTGTTCTTTTCCGACGTTATTACGCGTCTAATACTCGATGCTGTCTGTGTGCCCTGCCTTCGTATTCGGTGTTCGTGAGGATATGTGTAGGTTAGTACCAGTCATTTCATCCCGAGGTGCAAGGAGGTGGTCTAGCTTAAGCAGATGCAGGTTCATGCTATAGGATGTAGAAATGAGTTCCTGACACGTTCATGCATTCCGCAGCCTCGATTCATGATTACCCTTGTAGGTCTTGATCAGTGTTTCTAGCTTTGAGAGGCATGACTATCTGAGCAGATCTTCTATCTTTGAATGTATTGGTAGGCTGATGATTGCCCTCATGGGCGTGTTTTAAAAGTTCGCAAGCTACTTTTAGTTAGCAGCCATAATAGTTAGGTCATAATAGTCTCTTGGCGATGAGAACAGTTATCGTAAGCCATCGTGCAACCTCCGTTCCCGATCCTCCACTGTCGTAGGTTAGCCAATTGATAAAGTGCATATATGGCTTCCATTGTTGATTCAACTGTTAAAACCATGTGCTTGCCATGGCATCCTGTTTGAGTGCTTGCCGTGGCATCCTTTCCAACTGTTCGAGCCGGAAGACGCAAAATCAATACAAGTAGTTACATAAGGGGACATGCGTGCTTTTGCCTCTAAGTTGGTGTCTTTAGTTGTTAGCGGAAACAATTTGTTCCTATACATGAGAAACTAAAATACACTGAAAGCAAGGCTACACTGAAAGCAACGAAAGATTAAAAGTCGCAAAGAGCAACGCTTGCCTTCTGTAGATCATTATGTACTGTTTGCGACCAAGTGTGGAAGCATACGATATATATTTGTACTATTCTAAATTCCCGTATTGCAACGAAAGGCATAAGCTTAATCCGCTTACTTTGTTTATTTGATCGGTGATCTATGCAAGCAACGCACTACAGGTGAGTTCTGAATCTCGAGAAGTAACTGAACATCGCAATCATAACATTTTTATACTGCAGGTATAGTTGTTTGGTTATTTTAATATAGCGATGCTGGAAAGGTATCATTCGTACGTTTTACATTGATAAGCGGACCGTGCACTGTGCAAGTAATTGTCACTTCATGAGCTTTTGGTAAATCCTATCGTTTCTCAGTTGTGGTATTATTACGCAAAATTTGCAGTGTTCAGCCACTGATGCAGTCCTCCCACACTGACCATGGATTACATGTATATAAGTACATGTATGCCTTTACATGTATATAATTACTTATTTTTAGGAAGCTTTATGTTTTCACAAGTACTATATTCATTCGGTAATGGTCACATTTTTTTCAATTACATTTTACAGTGAAGCTGTATATGACTAGGATCCCGGGATTTCTTTGTCTCCGCAGCCAGAAACTCAACCAATCACAGCGGAAGGCACGCGCTGCTGGGTTCCTTGCAGCACGTACCACCACACGGCGCTCGCCTTCGCGCATCCGCGGCGGCGCCGGCTGTGCGGGGGAAAGACGAAGAACCAGAAAGATCGCTTTCGCGCATAGCGCTCGCCGCAAGCATTTTCGGGTAAAGATTACGGTTGCATGAGCTGCAGTTGCCGGGAAGCGGCCACTGTAGTAGAACCCGCATACCAATAACTGAGAATGAAACGCTGCGGTTGCCACGTCACGCCATATGAAACATCCATTTCTTGCCCAAAGCAAAGCACGCGTATTCAACTACTTACTGTCAGTGACCCTGGAAAGCTTGTGATTTTTACCACAGAAATATAATGAGCAGGAAAAAAAATGGCGACAGCGAAAATACTTTTTCATTGCAGCTCAAAGCAATTCTGGGCTATATTACTCGCAAAGGTATAAATACCCGTGTTTCATGTATAATACACGTATCCTTTATTTAGCCCATAGAAATGAGTGGCTTTTAAATGCGAAGCATTTCTTGGCGAACATTTGCTACTTTGGCGTATCTATCTAGCCGCCTACGTCTTGGTGTTCTCATGATCGTTTTGTTAACTTGGTATGTACCAAAATTGGCATAGTATGACAGGAGTCTATGACAAACATAAGTGATAGGTCATGACATAAATGTCATGACATGCGTGTAATGTAGGTCATGACAATGACCCAGCTCAAAAAAATTACCCTTAAAAATCACTGGAATGGGTTCGTATGTGGGCCCTAAGTGAAGGAAGTACTACAGGATGACGGTAGAAATCATAGTCATGAGCATGACCCAGCATAAATTACAATGACTCAGCGAAAAAAGATTAACACTCAAAAACCACTGTAATGAGTTCGGACGTGGGCACTAAGTTAAGGAAACACTAAAGGATGATGGCAGAAGTCATATTCATGGGCATGACTCAGCAAAAAAATATTGATACTCGAAAACCACTTAAATGGAAGGCACTAAGTGAAGGAAACACAAAAATATTGTGGTAGAAGTCATAGTCATGACCATGACTCAGCAGAAATGAGAATGACACCGCGAAAAAAGATTAACACTCATAAACCAATGGAATGGGTTCTTATATGGTACTAAGCGAAGGAAAAGGCTAAAGGTTGATAGTCGAACTCATTTTCATGAGCATGAACAAGGCTTTCGCCTTAAGGTCTCTTAGGTGTAGATAAAGGGACTCCTGAGGACTCATTACATGAATGTCATGACATGCGTATCTAGTAGGTCATGAAAGAGCCGTCTACTTCTTGGTGTTCTCATGGTGGTTTCGTTAACTTGGTAGGGTCCCCGCACACTGCTTCGCATAACATCGATTCCCACAGGACGTGGGATCTTCCGGCTTTATTTCTTTCTTCTATTGCTTTTTTCAGTGTAGTAGGGTGATAGGACCCGAGAATGAAAGTTTCTTAGGTCCGAGGCCCACTACTGCGAAGGTCCGTGCAATATTGTCGACGTCGTAATTTACGCGTACATATACGGAATACCCATTTTATTAGGTCGCGATAAACGAGAAGTAGCTTTTGAGCAATCGGTACGTTTATTTTTTTATTAAGCAATCACAGGACACTGCTTAGTGAAAATTTGCACAGTATAGCAGGTGCACTAATTAATGACATCATTTGAAAATTGTGTCTAGCCGGAGGCTGCAATATACGGGTTGATCAGCACCTGCGAAAACCACCAACAGAAAAAAAAAGAAAACTCACGCAATAACGCTGCAGCTCGGCCAGGAACATTTCTCGCACAGCTAAATGCCGCTGCAGACACCTGATGCCACCACTTTCCGGAGTGGCTGTGCCCAAGTAGAGCAATCTCATCATCATCATCATCGTCAGCCTATATTTATGTCCACTGCAGGACGAAGGCCTCTCCCTGCGATCTCCAATTACCCCTGTCTTGCGCTAGCGTATTCCAACTTGCGCCTGCGAATTTCCTTCAAATCCGACTTCAAATCTGAAGGTCGCAAGTTAGAATCCTGCTCCATTCCACTTCATTTTCAGGCATGGAGTGGTGCCTGACACCGGCAAAGAAAAAAAATACATATTGCCGAGAGCTAGTGGGGCTATACTAGTTCAGGTGCAACCAAACTAGGCAGGCCCAATAAGCTTCATCAGTCACTCCCTCACCAGAACAGGAATTGGCCTCCCTGGTGCAGTATTCGGCCACTACCTCCCTGATGACTCCGACAATTAACCCATGGCCCTCAGTCCCCAGTGGCTGCGGAGCACCTGACCAAGGTGGCGGTCAGAGCAATCTA
The DNA here is from genome assembly GCF_013339745.2 of Dermacentor silvarum. NCBI lineage: Eukaryota > Metazoa > Arthropoda > Arachnida > Ixodida > Ixodidae > Dermacentor > Dermacentor silvarum. The sequence goes on from NC_051157.2 coordinate 105,148,002, forward strand.
TAATGCGCCAAAAAAGGCCAGAGACTGACTGACCTGTACTGTATTGGTCGCAACAATTCCCTCTCCAGTATTTCTTTTGTTTTCTTTAGTTCAGTTTTAGTTTATATTATAGCCTCTGTAATTGATATGCAGCCGTTTCTCTGCAACGTTTGCCTTGCCGTCCATCACGCACTTGATTACGTTCAGGTGTTTAATGTTGTTGTTTTTTTTAGATTAATGGTCGTGGCTTTCTAGGCATTACATCGCATTCATGGTGCCACAGAGAGTCTAGATAATATGGCACCGGCAGTGGTAACCATGCTGCAAAATAGGTCTTTCTCCGCTCTTAGAGGTTACCTGTCTGAGGCTTGATATTCATCCTTCAGAAACGTATTGTCCTTCAAGGTTAGTTGAATTGTTAGGAAACAGATGGTAAAACAGATTGCATAAGTGTACAGCAGACACTCTCTGTCAATGCTCGGCAAAATTACCAATAACTGGGTGTTTGCTTAGCCTGATTTCTGTGATTGCCGACACCGTCATTAAAAGTGCAGCCTATTTCGGATGTTCCTATAAACTACTATAAAAATGGCGATGCTCCTGGCTCGGGAAAATGCGTACAGCTAAGTGGCCCGAATGTGAAATACTTTTAACTTGCTTTGGTCCGATATAATACGTCGTCAAACTGAAATTGTGGGGACTAGAGCAGGGGCACTAAATCAGGGCATAACGTATACGATGTACCTGCATTCTCACCGATTGCTAGAACTACTAAGCCCGTAATGCACAGTAACTTCACATAAGCATCATGTCACATAATCGTAACATTATGAGCACGTCATGATACCACCTGACCGTAGTTAGTTAAGGATACAAATAGCATGAGCAAGGAAAGAGGTGCGGCAAGAAGGCACTTTATAGTTTTTCTGTAAAAAAAAAGAAGGAAAAAAGAAAAAAAGCGACACGTTGGGACTTTGAGAGGTGGACAGATATACTTTAATAAAGGAAAGGCTATGAGGTCGGTCTGGGTCAGTATCGTCTGGTCACCTACTCTGCACACCAGAGAGAGGAAATGGGACCTAAAAGAGCGATGAAAGCTGATGAAGACAGGACGAAGGGTTGCGTATAAGCATAAACCACGTAACAGAGTGGTTTCCTTAAAGTCTCAAGTATTGTCCGTGGCTCATTAGGTGGTTACTAACAGCCGTTGTAGATGTTGTTGCTGCAGTGTGGTCCCACACTAGGGACCTTCAGGGCTTTGATGTCTAACAAAACCAGGGCGCGTGCATTTGAATTCGCGACTTACGTATAAAACACGGCCAACGGTTTTTCAGATTTCAATGGCCTTGCTAAGCTCAACATGCGGAATAAGTTAAACGACTCAGTTCTGATGTATCGGTTAGTTATATTTGTGTGATACTATACCAGCGCCGTCTCAAGGCTTGTCGTTTTCAGGGACAAACTCTCGAGTCATCCTTCCAACCACGGTTTTGGATTGGTAATGATATCGGTGTTTACAAACCGTTTGAGCAATTTTTTCTGTTTTTAACTTTCTCAGAAAGTGATGTGACGTACATTGCGCTGTATATTAAGTGATATAAAGTGACGACGTATGGGGTCTACACCCTACTACGAGCAAGGGGTCACTTAAGCTCTTCAAAATTGCGTGAATTCCGTGTTATCTTTGAAGTTGTTGACTTTCTTATCGCATTAATTACGTGATCAGAAATTACAAGTTCTGTATCCTGAAGCATCCAGATTGTGCAGCGATGAACTTCCATCACCAGCTACTGAAATGATCTTCCATAGAGAAGTACCCGGTCCTGATTCGCACCATATAGCGTAGAAATGGCATTCATAAATGTACCAATGGTAACCATATTTAGCCCGAATTTATCTATTTTCATACTTTGTGCAATGTTGAGGAGTAACATATACATCACATTCTGTCACGCACTTGTTCCGGCTGCACTTCCACAACCTGCTTATCGATGGCGCCGAGCCGGATAAAATGTTCTTCTATTTTATTTACCAATACACTAAGATATATTTACATCACCTCGTTAACACCACGAAGTATAAGCTACCTAGAAGATGCGCGGTTCTGTGATATATATATATATATATATATATATATCACAGAACATATATCTTAGTGTATTGGTAAATAAAATAGAAGAACTTTTATCCGGCTCGGCGCCATCGATAAGCAGGTTGCGGAAGGAATATATATATATATATATATAATGCCACGACCTTGTCACGACTGAAAGCCACTCAGTGCAATTCCATGCTAGGCATGTTGGGTTGCTCTCCAAAAAACACAACGATGAAGGTGCAAGGACAGCTCCATAAAAGATATATAGCTTCGACCGAAGTCTTTTGTGGTTTTGTCTGTGACAAACTGGTGGAGGTGCTGGGCACGCGTCTATGCACACTGACCCCCAGCAACTGGAAGCGGACAACCTACGCAAAAGCCGACGGCTTCAACCACTGCCTCCGGAATACGGCCTTCAAGATCCGACGAGGATGTTGACCACAACCGCAAGCCAGACACAGGAGACATACGATACGGGACAGCCTCCTGCGTCGCTGGTTCTCCACACACCACGCTGTCCGTGGCCGTTCCTTGGCGAGCCTTTTGAGGACGTGTAAGACTGGCTCAATGACTTCGATCGTGTGGCCGAGGTTAATGATTGGGATGAACGGAAAAAGCTAAGGAACGTGTACTTCGGCCTAGAGGACTCTGCCCGAACATAGTTCGCTAACCATGAGCCATCTATCACGACCTGGCAAGAATTTCAACTGAAAATACGCGATACGTACAGCAGTCCCGCAAGAAAAGAGCGAGCAGAGCAAGCCCTTCAGATTACGGTTCAAAAGCCTAATGAAAGCGTAGCCATGTTCGTAGAGGACATGTCGCGGCTTTTCAAGCGTGCTGACCCTGGCATGACAGAAGCGAAGAAGGTCCGCCTGCTGATGCGTGCAGTGAAAGAGCCGCTGTTTGCAGGACTAATGCGAAGGCCTCCAGCTACAGTAGCTGAGTTCGTCAGTGAGGTGACAACAATGGAGCGAGCCCTTCAGCAACACTCCTCGGTCTACGATCGCCAAGTCACCCTGGGATCAGCATCTTCTCTCTCGTTGCCCTGTGACAACGATGCGCTTCGAGAGCTTGTGCGTAGTGTCGTGCGGTAGGAGCTCGATCGACTACAGGGAGTGCGATTTCAGCCGACCTCAACGTCCCTCACAGATATCGTTCGCGAAGAAGTCCGCCAGGCGGCACAGCCATTCGTGCAAACCCGACCTGAAGCCGCCCCTGTACTGACTTATGCGCAAGCAGTGAGGCTACCTGCGCAGCCGGTGAACCACCGTAACCTGTCTTTTTCTGAAGAATCGCTGCGCCATTTCCAGGGTCAAGCTTCGCATACAACTGTGTACGAGTCTACGAGCCCCCGAATCAATGCGCGAAAGTCAGCCGTGTGGCGCACACCTGACTATCAGCCACTATGCTTCCACTGTGGTGAAGCGGGCCACTTGTACCGTGCCTGCTACTACCGACGAATAGGACTCCAGCGACATCACCCCGGCGCTCGTCGCCCACGTGAGGGAGAGCGCCTGAGAGAAATCCAGCAATATCTGGCCAGTCAACAGTCGTCGCCGTACGCGAAGTTCCCACCGTTTGAAGAGTCCCTGCCAACGAGCCGATCTCCGTCTCCACAGAGGCGCCAGTCACGATCACCACCTCCTCGACGATCGGCATCACCTAGCCGCTACACTACGTTCACCGCTTCTGTGAGAAACCAGCCCACACGCCCAAGTCGGGAAAACTAAGAACAGCGATCCGGGGGGTGGGGCCGCTTTCCAACGCACTTCGAGAGATCTTCCGCAGCGACACCCCGACGACGACGTTGATGACGACGATAACGAGGACGACAACGACGACTGCGTACCTTCGGCACCTTTCTTCGAAAATTGTAAACCGGTTTCAGCCGACCTACTGGTTTCTGTAGATAACCACCCGGTAACCGCTCTTTTCGATACTGGTGCCGATTATTCTGTTCTGAGCGGACAATTGGCTACTGCACTTCGCAAGGTGACGACACCGTGGCCCGGACCTAAGCTCCGTACAGCCGGCGGTCATGTTCTCTTGCCGATCGGCAAATTCACTGTGATCGTACGCATTCGTGAGGCCACATTTGTCGGTTCATTTATTATACTGTCAGAGTGCTCTCGGCAGGTCATACTCGGCATGGACTTTCTTCGGGAGGACGGGGCAATCATAAACCTTCGCGAGTTGATTGTCACTTTTTCCAGCGAACATGAAAATCATTCGGACGACTATCACCCACAGTCTACGGTGTTACGCGTTTCGGGTGACTGCACTACTTTGCCACCACGTAGTACTACGTTGATCACTGTGGAAACAGACGACGATCCTCCCCATCTCGGAATCGCTGAAGGTAATCTGTCAGTCTTGTTGGCTCGACAGGTTTGCGTAGCCCATGGCATCTTGCAGCTGTCGTCACGGACTGCTCAGATTTTAGCGACCAATTTCAGTCGGGAATACCAGCACTTCGCCCCACAAACTGCCATCGCCTATTTGGAGCCAGTCAGTGACTATCCTGCTTGTTTAACTCTAGGACAGAATGGTGGAGATTCTACCTGCGCCGTACCGGTCAACAGCAAAATTGATGTGAATTACAAATAATTAGGTGAAGAACAAGCTAGCATTCAAAGCATTTTACACACTTTTGCGGACTGTTTCGCTTCAGCATCGAAGGTCAACCAAACGCCTATTGCGAAACACCAAATTATTACAAGTCCCAATGAAAGACCCGTGCGCCAACGTGCCTACCGTGTTTCTCATAAAGAGCAAGACGCCATCCGAAATCAAGTCCAACAAATGCTTATCGACGACATCATACAGCCCTCCACCAGTCTATGGGCATAACCTGAAGTTCTGGCGAAAGAGAAAGACGGTACAATGCGTTTTTGCGTTGACTATCGCAAGCTTAACAACGTTACGAAGAAGGACGTTTATCCCCTTGCCCACATCGACAATTCTTTGGACCGCCTTCGACATGCCCGATACTTCTCATCGATGGACCTACGCAGCGGCTACTGGCAAATAGAGGTTGATGACTATGCCCATGAAAAAAGCGAATTTATTACGCCTGATGGCCTCTACGAATTCAAGGTCCTTCCTTTCGGATTGTGCTCTGCGCCTGCGACTTTTCAGCGCATGATGGACACGGTACTATCAGGCCTCAAGTGGCAGTCATGCCTTGTCTATTTAGATGATATCGTTGTGTTTTCGGACACTTTTGTGCAGCACCTACAACGCTTACAAGTAGTTCTTGACGCAATTCCTACTGCTGGCCTGTCTTTAAATCCTGAAAAATGCCATTTGGGTTATGACGAACTCAAATTTTTAGGCCATGTCATCAGCTACGCAGGCATTAGACCAGACCCCGACAAAATCATTGCTGTTGCTTCGTTTCCAACACCTGCGAACAAACACGAACTCCGCCATTTTCTAGGGCTTTGCGCATATTATATACGCTTCGTCGCTAACTTTTCAAGGATAGCCGAACCTTTGCAGCGGTTAACAAAGGATAATGGTCCGTTTGTCTGGCAGCAGGACCAACAAGAGGACTTGTGTGAACTCCAGAAACGTCTACAAACTCCTCCAGTTCTATGACACTTTGACGAATACAGTGACACCGAGTTGCACACGGATGCCAGCAACATTGGCCTTGATGCCATCCTCGTACAGTGGCAAGATGAAGCCGAGCCTTCATTGCGTACGGAAGCCGCACTTAGTCACCAGCTGAAAGGAACTATTCCACTACGGAGAAGGAATGCTTGGCTGTTGTGTGGGCAATTGCCAAGTTCCGACCATATTTCTACGACCGATCGTTTCGAGTTGTGTCATTGTGCTGGCTCGCCAATCTGAAGGATCCCTCTGGCCGCCTTGCACACTGGAGTCTTTTCTTGCAAGAATACGACATGACGATAGTGTTCAAGTCTGGGAGTAAACACACCAACGCCGACTGCCTGTCGCATGCTCCACTTCAACCGTCACCATTGGATATTGATGGAAAGGAGTCATTTCTGTCCATTGTCACAGTGTCAGACATCAGCAAGCAGCAGCACGATGATTCAGAACTCCGACCTCTCATCGACTACCTTGAGAAACATCTACCAGAAGAACCACCTCGTATGTTCATCCGAACGTTATCATCGTATTTTCTCCGCGATGGCGTCCTCTACAATTTGGGTTTTCACTCGACCGCAACCGCCTGCCTCTTTGTGGTGCCATCCGCACTACGTGACGATATCCTGCGGGCCTCTCACGACAAGCCATCTTCGGGCCACTTGGGATTCGCACGGACGTTTTCATGCATACGCCAAAAGTACTTCTGGCCTAACCTTCGCCGTGACCTAAAACAATATGTGAAGACATACCGCGACTGCCAGAGACGCAAAACACCACCCGTGCGTCCCGCTGGACTTCTGCATCCCGTTGATCCTCCACAGATCTCTTTTCAGCAAGTTGGCGCATAGATTTGGTTGGACCATTCCACACGTCGAGGGCTGGTAACCGGTGGATTTCTTTTGCCACAGACTACCTTACACGTTACACTGAATCCCGAGCTCTCCCACGAGGCACTGCTAATGACATTGCGACCTTCTTTGTACATGACATCGTACTCCGCCACGGTGTTCCAACAGTGGTTATAACCGACCGGGGCACAGCATTCACAGCGCAGCTCACAGAAGATATCATGCATCTCAGTTGTACAGTTCACCGCAAAGCCACTGCTTACCAAACACACACACACACACACACACACACACACACACACACACACACACACATATATATATATATATATATATATATATATATGTGTGTGTGTGTGTGTGTGTGTGTGTTTGTGTGTGTTCATATATAAAGCATTACCTCACGGAACTCAATCAAGAATGCGCAGTGCTTGCGCCTGCATTTGGCCTAATCTCTGCACGAACTTTAGACGAATCGCAGAATAGACTTTGGTGATAACTATCTAGGAGGCGCATGTATTGCTTTTGACGTAAAAGAGGCCACATTATTCCGCCTAAGCCCCATCTTGCCCATTGCCTCCACGCTCTCCTGCTCGGTTTATCTCGCTTTGAAATTCACCCGCCCGCAATAATCCTTTGAGACGACGGTGCACACTTCCGCGAATGCGAAACGCCTGAGCGCTATTGCGGTACTTGGGAGATTATCTCCGGCCATTACGCTTGACAAATGCGTTCATACCGCGGCACTTGTGGCTTCTTTCAAAGGAGCTGCGCCTTGCAGAACATAGGATGGTGCATCGCGTCTTACTGCGCTAAGCATCTTTTTGAGCTCTGGCCTACGCTGATTACTCAGTACAAGGTGCGTTTCTCGACTGCTAAGGCAAATGTGGGTCAGTATTATAACGCCCCACCCGTGAATATCATGAGCCAAGAAGATACTGAACACAATCTCTAGAAAACTGCACTTGCTTTACGGCACATATTCCAATTCACCAATTGTATAGCCGGTGAGCTTGCAAGAAGTATCTACTTAGAATAGCTTTCCAAGATCACACCAGTCTCGGGATATTGTTTCCCAAAGTGTGGGACGACATAATGCATGGGCGTTACACCTACTTTGTGCTTCAATACATAAAAGAGCGTTTTGTTAAAAATGTAAGAGGAACAGCAGTGCACTTTTCGGGCAAGTTTGATGGCGCTTATCTCCAAACTGGCGTCAGTCTGGATATTCATTCCAAGCGGATACACCGTGCAAACTCACCGGCACAATACGTAAATTGCAATACGTGGCAAAAGTAATTCAGAACATAATTAGTAAATTTTGGTTAATTATTTGAATATGTATTTTGATTTATCGTGCAAGTAGTGTCCTCTTCCCTGTATAATCCCCATCAACGACTATAACTATGTTTTTGGAACAGGCTATTTTTAAACATTCCATAACAGTTAAATATTATCACCATGTATACGGTTTCTGTGCCGAAATCAGGTAACTTATAATCTCCAGACAACTACCGTGAAATTCACTAAATAGAATTCTTCATAAAATATTTCATCCCTTTATTTTTGGCACAATGTCTGTTTTCTCGGGTGAGACTAGCGGATTCTTTAATTCCTGCCAGCATTAGTTCAGAAAATCGCTTTCATTTGAAACGATTTCTGTTTATTTTTAGACTTCTTTACTAACAATAATCTTGGGTTCGGTACTGGGGCGCTATAAAGTAAAATGATTCCAAACCGTTTTGATTCCAAACTCCTGACGTCAAATTTACGTAACCACCGACACAAGCATCGGGCGGTGACCCGCAGCGTTGTCTGAACAACCCAATCAAACACTTTCCTCGTTTATAGGAGGTCACTTTTGTTCGCTTTCAAAACCAATGACTTGTCTACACTCAGCTGTTTTCCTTATCTAATTGGCTGACAAGAGGCGAGGAGCACGCTCTAGTGGAGAGGGTTTCGATGGGGCCGAGCCAGCACAGTGAAAATAGATAACCGCATGAAGAGGGTGATGCCGGCTTCTCCGATTGGTCCGCTTCGCCTTACTTAGCTAGTGGTTGCTGGTCGAAAATCGACGCGACGTAAAACGGAAGGATAAGAATGCCACTAAAACGGATCCTCAACAAGGAAGAGTTGACAGAGCGATGTCGTATGCATGGCGAAAGGACTCGATAACGTTTTACTGCCACGCAAAAAGGTTTATAATGCGCAAATAAATACATTCGCACCAGCAGGTGTCAGTAGCGAGGGCCTGTGCGATCGGCGGGCAGCCATCTTTGATTCCTTTCAGAACGGGGCAGTCTGTGGCTATTCAGAAAAATTTTCAGTTTTGTTCGGCATATTAATGCATTTTTTTCGCGTACACGTCACTTTGACGTGGCGAGTTCTCGCGGTTTTGTGAAGTCGCGTGACAGGCAAAATGGGCGTAACCAGAAAACATTGAACCAATAGCAGAGAGCTACTGGCGAAAAGACATCGAATCTGGAATGATTTTCTTTCTTTTGTGCGGTTTAATCATGCATAAACAGTGTGTATACGTTATATCAGATGACGAGCTATTGCGGCTTTCGTGACGTCGCGTGACAGACAGGCGAAGTTGGGAGCGGCCCAAAAATGTTTTGACCAATCGGGGAGGCTGATTGCAGAAATTGGAATCAAAATAGTTTGGAATCATTTTACGTTATAGCGCCTCTCAACGCGTTTTGGCTCAATTTCCCCAAAACATTTTTTCCACTGTTTCTCATGCTTCATACTTGATATATTGCAAAAAATATTGCAGATAACCATCTAACAAAATTCTCACAGCAAACAATTACCCTGTGTGAGCCACAGAAATCAAAGGGATGCACCAACAATGCTTCCGAAGAACATGGCTGGCGTCGATATCGGTGTTAGATGCTGGGTGCAGAAATTATCGTATACATGATTCGACAAATCCTATGACAGCGTGAAGACGACGGCTGTGTGATGGTGATAGCAGGGTGACCAGACGGCGTAACAGGATCACGATAGCATGACGGCGACTATGTCCTAACAACAGCTGGCATAGTTGCGATTTCCTCTCCGCTCGCATATTACTTAAGGGCGGGGCCAGGTACTCGATCGCAACCATTGTGGGGGATGCGCGACTCTCACGCGTCCCCTAAGTTTTTTTTCCCGCATGGCTCCCTGTAATCCGGCTTCGCCGCGTAGCTTTACGACGGCGGAGTTGCAGTGTACTACGAGAGATGGCGCTAGTGTTGCGCTGCTATGCCACATGACGGTGGGGGGTTACGCGGGAGCAAAGGGAGAAGGCTGTTCCTCTCTTCGGGTTCGGGACGGTGAGCGATGCGGACGTCCCGGACGCGCGCGCGCCGATCCAAGCTTCGCGAGACAGTCCTCGCGTGACTAGGAGCAGGGCAACGGTATGGACGGACACGATCGGACGAACATGCCACCGGTTGCGTGACGGTACACGTGGACGACTAGGCGATGG
>NC_051157.2:105158122-105271168 GCF_013339745.2 Dermacentor silvarum
TTGTGATGTTATTGCACGTCTAATACTCGATGCTGTCTGTGTGACCTGCCTTCGTATTCGGTGTTCGTGAGGATATGTCTAGGTTAGTAGCAGTTATTTCATCCCGAGGTGCTAGGAGCTGGTCTAGCTTAAGCAGATGCAGGTTCGTGCTATAGGATGTAGAAAGGAGTTCCTGACACTTTCATGCATTCCACAGCCTCGATTCATGATTACCCTTGTAGGTCTTGACCAGTGTCTCTAGCGTTGAGAGGCATAACCATCTCAGCAGATCTTCTATCTTTGCATGTATTGATAGGCTGATGATTGCCCTCATGGGCGTGTTTTAAAAGTTGGCAAGCTGCTTTTAGTTAGCAGCCATCAGGTCATAATAGTCTCTTGGTGATGAGAACAGTTAGCGTAAGGCATCGTGCAACCTCCGTTCCCGATCCTCCGCTGTCATAGGTTAGCCAATTGATAAGGTGCATATTAGGGGCGAAGCTCCTTATAGCGGCACCCGTTCGTCCCCGTCGTCGTAGTAGTCGTGTGTAACCAGTCTGAGAAAAATGAGAAAAAAAATTCCGAAGTTGTGTCCGTAGCGCGGAATCGAACCAGGGACCCCTGGCTTTTTTTTTCTTTATTGTCTCATGTGCAAAATTCACTCATTTATCAACAGCCCAGTTCAACGAAGTAGCACGTGAAAATCATATGTAACATTTACCAACCAGCATTATTGCAATCACATCAAAATTCTCTTAATGTTGCCAAAGGTTCTAACCTTGACAACCACTCCGGGGCGCATTCATGCGCTTTCTGCACCTCCAGAAAGGCATTTATACTCTCTCGGAAGTACATTCGCGCAGGTCGTGCGTCTGGGTCACAGTAATAGCCCGCCATTCTAGCGCGCCAGATACAGGGACCGCTCGCTTCCGAGCGCGCGGCGTTAGCCCACTACGCCACGAAGCGGACATGGACACACGCACCACGATGGCAATAAATACCCAACATTAACGAAAGGCCGCGTTTCCGCGTTTCTAACGCGTTTGTGCTAGCGCGTTACGGCCCGTGTAAGAAGCTGGTGTAAGACGCTGTGGCCTCTCCGCCTTACCTTCAACGCGTTTCGAACGCGCTGCCCAAAGCGGTGGCAAGTCAAGTTCAAGTCGAGGAGCGTTTATGAATACGGGGGGTATACTCTCTCAGCAGTCATGTGATGGCGTCGGCAAACGCGGTGCACGTTCCGGCATGTGTAAATGGCTGCGTTAGACGCTGTGGCCGCTCCCCCTTACTAGAGAGTACTGCACGTTTCTAACGCGTTTGTGCTAGCGTCCCCTTAAGCGGGAGATCCGATGATTTCCTCCGGAGCTTCGACCACTCATCATCATTCACCCCGTGGATATGCTGTGACTTTTTTTTTGGCTTCCATTGTTGCTTCAACTGTTAAAACCATGTGCTTGCCATGGCATCCTGTTTGAGTGCTTGCCGTGGCATGCTTTCCAACTGTTCGAGCCGGAAGACGCAAAATCAATACAACTAGTTACATAAGTTACATAAGGGGACATGCGTGCTTTTACCTCTAAGTTGGTGTCTTTAGTTGTTAGCGGAAACAATTTGTTCCCATACATGAGAAACTAAAATACACTGAAAGCAAGGCTACACTGAAAGCAACGAAACATTTAAAGTCGCAAAGAGCAACGCTTGCCTTCTGTAGATCATTATGTACTGTTTGCGACCAAGTGTGGAAGCAGAACAATATATATTTGTACTATTATAAATTCGCGTATTGCAACGAAAGGCTTTAGATAAATCCGCTTACTTTGTTTATTTGATCGATGGTCTATGCAAGCAACGCACTACAGGTGAGTTCTGAATCACGAGAAGTAATGAACATCGCAATCATAAAATTTTTATACTGCAGGTACAGTAGTTTGGCTATTTTAATATAGCGATGCTGGAAAGGTATCATTCGTACGTTTTACATTGATAAGCGGAGCGTGATGTGCAAGTAACTGTCACTTCGTGAGCTTTTGGTAAATCCTGTCTTTTCTCAGTTGTGATATTATTACGCAAAATTTAGTCTTCAGCCACTGATACAGTCCTCCCCAGCTGACCATTAATTACTTGTATGTTTTTACATGTATATAATTACTTATTTTTGGCAAGTTTTATAATTTCACTACTATATTAATTCGGTAAGGGTCACAATTTTTCAATTACATTTTAAAGCGAAGCTGTATATGACTAGGATCCCGGGATTTCTTCGTCTCCGCAGCCAGAAACTCAACCAATCACAGCGGAAGGCACGCGCCGCTGGGTTCCTTGCAGCACGTACCACCACATGGCGCTCGCCTCCGCGCATCCGCGGCGGCGCCGGCTGTGCGGGGGAAAGACGAAGAAGAACCAGAAAGATCGCCTTCGCGCCTAGCGCTCGCCGCAAGAATTTTCGGGTAAAGATTACGGTTGCATAAGCTGCAGCTGCCGGGAAGCGGCCACTGTAGCATGCGAAGCAGGGAGTGACGTCACTACATTTTTCTGTGCAGAATTAGAACCCGGATATCAATAATTGAGAATCAAACGCTCTGGTTACCACGTCACGCCATATGAAACATTCATTTCTTGCCCAAAGCAAAGCACGCGTATTCAACTACTTACTGTCAGTGACCCTGGAAAGCTTGGGACTTTTCCCACAGAAATTTAATGAGCAGGAAAAAAATGGCGACAGCGACAAATAATACTTTCTGGGGTATATTACTCGCAAAGGTATAAATACCCGTGCTTCACGCGTAATACACGTATCCTTTATTTAGCACAATGAAATGAGTGGCTTTTTCTTTCATCTATTCCTTTTTTTTTCAATATAGTAGGGTGATAGGACCCGGGACTGAAAGTTTCTTAGGTCGGAGGCCCACTACTGCGGATTTCCGTGCAATATTGTCGACGTCGTAATTTACGCGTACATATACGGAATACCCATTTTATTAGGTCGCGATAAACGAGAAGTGGCTTTTGAGCAATCTGCACGTTTATTTTTTCTTATTAAGCAATCACAGGACACTGCTTAGTGAAAATTTGCACAGTATAGCAGGTGCACTATTAAATGACATCATTTGGAAGTTGTATCTAGCCGGAGGCTGCAATGTACGAGTTGATCAGCACCTGCGAAAACCACCAACAGAAAAAAAGAAACCTCACGCAAAAACGCTACAGCTCGACCTTTTCTCGCATAGCTAAATACCGCTGCAGACACTTGATGGCGCCACTTTCCGGAGTACCTGTGCCCAAGTAGAGCCAATCTATAATGCGCCAAAAAAGGCCAGAGACTGACTGACCTGCCCGTATTGGTCGCAACAATTCCCTCTCCAATGTGTATTTTGTTTTCTTTAGTTGAGTTTTAGTTTGTATTATAGCATCACTAATTAATATGCAGACGTTTCTCTGCAACATTTGCCTTGCCCTCCATCTCGCACTTGATTACGTTCAGGTGTTTTATGTTCTGTTTTTTTTGCGATCAATAGTCGTGGCTTTCTAGCCGTTATATCGCATTCATTCTGCCACAGAGAGTCTAGATAAGATGGCACCGGCAGTGGTAACCATTCTGCCAAAATAGGTCTTTCTCAGAGCTTACAGGTGACCTGCATGAGGATTGATATTGATCCTTCAGAAACGTTGTACTCTCCTTCGAGGTATGTAGAATTGGTAGCAAACAGATGGTAAAACAGATTGCAGAGGTGTACAGCAGAGACTCTCTGTCGATGCTTGGCAAAATTACCAATAACTGGGTGTTTGCTTTCCCTGATTTCTGTGATTGCCGACACCGTCATTAAACGTGCAGACTATGTAGGATGCTCCTATAAACTACACTAAAAATGGAGATGCTCCTGGCTCGGGAAAAGGGGCACAACTAAGTGGCCCGAATTCAAAATACTTTTAACTCGCTTTGGTCCGATATAATGCGTCGTCACGCTGAAATTCTGGGAACTAGAGCAGGGCACTAAATCAGGGCATAACGTATACGATGTACCCGCCTTCTCACCGATTGCTAAAACTACTAAGCCCGTAATGCATGGTAACTTCACGTAAGCATAACGTCACAGAATCGTAACATAATCAGCACGTCATCATGCCACCTGACCATTGTTAGTTAAGAATACAAATAGCATGAGCAAGGAAAGTGGTGCTGCACGAAGCCACCTTGTAGTTTTTCTGTAAAAAGAAGAAGAAAAAAAAAGAAAAAAAAACGACACGTTGGGACTTTGAGAGGTGGACAGAGATACTTTAATAATGGAAAGGCAATGAGGTCGGTCTGGGTCAGTATGATCTGGTCACCTACTCTGCACATCAAAGAGAGGAAAGGGGACATAAAAGAGCGTTGAAAGCTGATGAAGGCAGGACGAAGGGTTGCGTATAAACATAAACCACGTAACAGAGTGGTTTCCTTAAAGTCGCAATTATTATCCGCGGCTCATTAGATGGTTACTAACAGAGCCGTTGTAGCTGTTGTTGCCGCAGTGTGGTCCCACACTTGGGACCTTCAGGACTTTGATGTCTAACAAAACCTGGGCGCGTGCATTTGAATCCTGGATTTACGTTACGTATAAAACACGACAAAAGGCTTCTCAGATTTCAATCGCCTTGCTAGGTTCAACATGCGGAATAAGTTAAACGACTCAGTTCTGATGTATCTGTTGGTTATATTTGTGTGAAGAAGCGCCGTCTCAAGGCTGGCCGTTTTCAGGGACAAAGTCTCGAGTCATTCTTGCAACCAAGACTTTGGATTGGTAATAATATCGGTGTTTAAGAACCGTTTGAGCAATTATTTCTCTGTTTAAGTTCCTCAGAAAGTAAAAAAAATAATTATGGGGTTTAACGGGCCAAAACCCCGATCTGAATATGAGGCACGCCATAGTGGGGGACTCCGGAAATTTGGACCACCTGGGGTTCTTTAACGTGCACCTGAATCTAAGTACACGGGTGTTTTGCTCAGAAAGTAATGTGACGTACAGCGCGCTGTATATTAGGTGATATAAAGTGACGACATATAAGATCCATACCCTATACGAGCAAGGGGTCACTTAAGCTCTTCAAAATTGCGTGAATTCCGTGTTATCTTTGAAGTTGTTGATTTTCTTATCGCCATAATTACATGATCAGAAATTACAAGTTCTGTATCCTGAAGCATCCAGATTGTGCAGCGATGAACTTCCATCACCAGCTACTCAAATGATCTTCCATAGAGAAGTACCCGGTACTGATTCGCACCATATAGCTTAGAAATGGCCTTCACAAATGTACCAATGTTAACCATATTTAGCCCGAATTTATCTATTTTCATACTTTGTGCACTGTTGAGGAGTAACATATACATCACATTCTGTCACGCACTTGTTCCGGCTACACTTCCACAACCTGCTTATCGATGACGCCAAGCCCGATAAAATGTTTTTCAATTTTATTTAGCAATACACTAAAATATATGTACATCACCTCGTTAACACCACGAAGTAGAAGCTACCTAGAAGATGCGCGGTTCTGTGACATGTATATATATATATATATATATATATATATATATATATTGCCATGACCTTGACGCGACTGAAAGCCACTCGGTGCAATTCCATGCTAGGCATGTTGGGTTGCTCTCCAAAAAACACAACGACGAAGGTGCAAGGACAGCTCCATAAAAGATGTATAGCGTCGACCGAAGTCTTTTGTGGTTTTGTCTGTGACAAACTGGTGGAGGTGCTGGGTACGCGTCTATGTACACTGACCCCCAGGAACTGGAAGCGGACAACCTACGCAAAAGCTGACGGCTTCAAAGACTGCCTCCGGAATACGGCCTTCAAGATCTGACGAGGATGTTGACCACAACCGCAAGCCAGACACAGGAGACATACGGTACGGGACAGCCTCCTGCGTCGCTGGTTCTCCACACACCACGCTGTCCGCGGCCGTTCCTCGGTGGGCCTTTTCAGGACGTGGAAGACTGGCTCGATGACTTTGATCGTGTGACCGAGTTAAATGATTGGGATGAACGGAAAAAGCTAAGGAACGTGTACTTCGCCCTAGAGGACTCTGCACGAACATGGTTCGCTAACCACGAGCCATCTATCACGACCTGGCAAGAATTTCAACAGAAAATACGCGATACGTACAGCAGTCCCGCAAGAAAAGAGCGAGCAGAGCAAGCCCTTCAGAGTACGGTTCAAAAGCCTAATGAAAGCGTAGCCATGTTCGTAGAGGACATGTCGCGGCTTTTCAAGCGTGCCGACCCTGGCATGACAGAAGCGAAGAAGGTCCGCCTGCTGATGCGTGCAGTGAAATAGCCGCTGTTTGCAGGACTAATGCGAAGGCCTCCAGCTACAGTAGCTGACTTCGTCAGTGAGGTGACAACAATGGAGCGAGCCCTTCAGCAACACTCCTCGGTCTACGATCGCCAAGTCACCCTGGGATTAGCATCTTCTCTCTCGTTGCCCTGTGACAACGATGGGCTTCGGGAGCTTGTGCGTAGTGTCGTGCGGTAGGAGCTCGATCGACTACAGGGAGTGCGATTTCAGCCGACCGCAACGGCCCTCACAGATATCGTTCGCGAAGAAGTCCGCCAGGCGGCACAGCCATTCGTGCAAACCCGACCTGAAGCCGCCCCTGTACTGACTTATGCGCAAGCAGTGAGGTTACCAGCGCAGCCGGTGAACCACCGTAACCTGTCTTTTTCTGAAGAACCGCTGCACCATTTCCAGGGTCAAGCTTTGCATACAACTGCGTACGAGTCTACGAGCACCCGAATCAATGCGCGAAAGTCAGCCGTGTGGCACACACCTGACTATCAGCCACTATGCTTCCACTGTGGTGAAGCGGGCCACTTGTACCGTGCCTGCTACTACCGACGAATAGGACTCCAGCGACATCACCCCGGCGCTCGTCGCCCACGTGAGGGAGAGCGCCTGAGAGAAATCCAGCAATATCTGGCCAGTCAACAGTCGTCGCCGTACGCGAAGTTCCCACCGTTTGAACAGTCCCTGCCAACGAGCCGATCTCCGTCTCCACAGAGGCGCCAGTCACGATCACCACCTCCTCGACGATCGGCATCACCTAGCCGCTACACTACGTTCACCGCTTCTGTGAGAAACCAGCCCACTAGCCCAAGTCGGGAAAACTAAGAACAGCGATCCGGGGGGTGGGGCCGCTTTCCAACGCACTTCGAGAGATCTTCCGCAGCGACACCCCGACGACGACGTTGATGACGACGATAACGAGGACGACAACGACGACTGCGTACCTTCGGCACCTTTCTTCGAAAATTGTAAACCGGTTTCAGCCGACCTACTGGTTTCTGTAGATAACCACCCGGTAACCGCTCTTTTCGATACTGGTGCCGATTATTCTGTTCTGAGCGGACAATTGGCTACTGCACTTCGCAAGGTGACGACACCGTGGCCCGGACCTAAGCTCCGTACAGCCGGCGGTCATGTTCTCACGCCGATCGGCAAATTCACTGTGATCGTACGCATTCGTGAGGCCACATTTGTCGGTTCATTTATTATACTGTCAGAGTGCTCTCGGCAGGTCATACTCGGCATGGACTTTCTTCGGGAGGACGGGGCAATCATAAACCTTCGCGAGTTGATTGTCACTTTTTCCAGCAAACATGAAAATCATTCGGACGACTATCACCCACAGTCTACGGTGTTACGCGTTTCGGGTGACTGCACTACTTTGCCACCACGTAGTACTACGTTGATCACTGTGGAAACAGACGATGATCCTCCCCATCTCGGAATCGCTGAAGGTAATCTGTCAGTCTTGTTGGCTCGACAGGTTTGCGTAGCCCATGGCATCTTGCAGCTGTCGTCACGGACTGCTCAGATTTTAGCGACCAATTTCAGTCGGGAATACCAGCACTTCGCCCCACAAACTGCCATCGCCTATTTGGAGCCAGTCAGTGACTATCCTGCTTGTTTAACTCTAGGACAGAATGGTGGAGATTCTACCTGCGCCGTACCGGTCAACAGCAAAATTGATGTGAATTACAAATAATTAGGTGAAGAACAAGCTAGCATTCGAAGCATTTTACAGACTTTTGCGGACTGTTTCGCTTCAGCATCGAAGGTCAACCAAACGCCTATTGCGAAACACCAAATTATTACAAGTCCCAATGAAAGACCCGTGCGCCAACGTGCCTACCGTGTTTCTCATAAAGAGCAAGACGCCATCCGAAATCAAGTCCAACAAATGCTTATCGACGACATCATACAGCCCTCCACCAGTCTATGGGCATAACCTGAAGTTCTGGTGAAAGAGAAAGACGGTACAATGCGTTTTTGCGTTGACTATCGCAAGCTTAACAACGTTACGAAGAAGGACGTTTATCCCCTTGCCCACATCGACAATTCTTTGGACCGCCTTCGACATGCCCGATACTTCTCATCGATGGACCTACGCAGCGGCTACTGGCAAATAGAGGTTGATGACTGTGCCCATGAAAAAAGCGAATTTATTACGCCTGATGGCCTCTACGAATTCAAGGTCCTTCCTTTCGGATTGTGCTCTGCGCCTGCGACTTTTCAGCGCATGATGGACACGGTACTATTAGGTCTCAAGTGGCAGTCATGCCTTGTCTATTTAGATGATATCGTTGTGTTTTCGGACACTTTTGTGCAGCACCTACAACGCTTACAAGCAGTTCTTGACGCAATTCCTACTGCTGGCCTGTCTTTAAATCCTGAAAAATGCCATTTGGGTTATGACGAACTCAAATTTTTAGGCCATGTCATCAGCTACGCAGGCATTAGACCAGACCCCGACAAAATCATTGCTGTTGCTTCGTTTCCAACACCTGCGAACAAACACGAACTCCGCCATTTTCTAGGGCTTTGCGCATATTATATACGCTTCGTCGCTAACTTTTCAAGGATAGCCGAACCTTTGCAGCGGTTAACAAAGGATAATGGTCCGTTTGTCTGGCAGCAGGGCCAACAAGAGGACTTGTGTGAACTCCAGAAACGTCTACAAACTCCTCCAGTTCTATGACACTTTGACGAATACAGTGACACCGAGTTGCACACGGATGCCAGCAACATTGGCCTTGATGCCATCCTCGTACAGTGGCAAGATGAAGCCGAGCCTTCATTGCGTACGGAAGCCGCACTTAGTCACCAGCTGAAAGGAACTATTCCACTACGGAGAAGGAATGCTTGGCTGTTGTGTGGGCAATTGCCAAGTTCCGACCATATTTCTACGACCGATCGTTTTGAGTTGTGTCATTGTGCTGGCTCGCCAATCTGAAGGATCCCTCTGGCCGCCTTGCACACTGGAGTCTTTTCTTGCAAGAATACGACATGACGATAGTGTTCAAGTCTGGGAGTAAACACACCAACGCCGACTGCCTGTCGCATGCTCCACTTCAACCGTCACCATTGGATATTGATGGAAAGGAGTCATTTCTGTCCATTGTCACAGTGTCAGACATCAGCAAGCAGCAGCACGATGATTCAGAACTCCGACCTCTCATCGACTACCTTGAGAAACATCTACCAGAAGAACCACCTCGTATGTTCATCCGAACGTTATCATCGTATTTTCTCCGCGATGGCGTCCTCTACAATTTGGGTTTTCACTCGACCGCAACCGCCTGCCTCTTTGTGGTGCCATCCGCACTACGTGACGATATCCTGCGGGCCTCTCACGACAAGCCATCTTCGGGCCACTTGGGATTCGCACGGACGTTTTCATGCATACGCCAAAAGTACTTCTGGCCTAACCTTCGCCGTGACCTAAAACAATATGTGAAGACATACCGCGACTGCCAGAGACGCAAAACACCACCCGTGCGTCCCGCTGGACTTCTGCATCCCGTTGATCCTCCACAGATCTCTTTTCAGCAAGTTGGCGCATTGATTTGGTTGGACCATTCCACACGTCGAGGGCTGGTAACCGGTGGATTTCTTTCGCCACAGACTACCTTACACGTTACACTGAATCCCGAGCTCTCCCACGAGGCACTGCTAATGACATTGCGACCTTCTTTGTACATGACATCGTACTCCGCCACGGTGTTCCAACAGTGGTTATAACCGACCGGGACACAGCATTCACAGCGCAGCTCACAGAAGATATCATGCAGCTCAGTTGTACAGTTCACCGCAAAGCCACTGCTTACCAAACACACACACACAAACACACACACACACACACACACACACACACACACACACACACACACACACACACACACACACACACACACACACACACACACACACACACACACACACACACACACACACACACACACACATATATATATATATATATATATATATATATATATATATGTGTGTGTGTGTGTTCATATATAAAGCATTAACTCACGGAACTCAATCAAGAATGCGCAGTGCTTGCGCCTGCATTTGGCCTAATCTCTGCACGAACTTTAGACGAATCGCAGAATAGACTTTGGTGATAACTATCTAGGAGGCGCATGTATTGCTTTTGACGTAAAAGAGGCCACATTATTCCGCCTAAGCCCCATCTTGCCCATTGCCTCCACGCTCTCCTGCTCGGTTTACCTCGCTTTGAAATTCACCCGCCCGCAATAATCCTTTGAGACGACGGTGCACACTTCCGCGAATGCGAAAGGCCTGAGCGCTATTGCGGTACTTGGGAGATTATCTCCGGCCATTACGCTTGACAAATGCGTTCATACCGCGGCACTTGTGGCTTCTTTCAAAGGAGCTGCGCCTTGCAGAACATAGGATGGTGCATCGCGTCTTACTACGCTAAGCATCTTTTTGAGCTCTGGCCTACGCTGATTACTCAGTACAAGGTGCGTTTCTCGACTGCTAAGGCAAATGTGGGTCAGTATTTTAACGCCCCACCCGTGAACATCATGAGCCAAGAAGATACTGAACACAATCTCTAGAAAACTGCACTTGCTTTAGGGCACATATTCCAATTCACCAATTGTAGCCGGTGAGCTTGCAAGAAGTATCTACTTAGAATAGCTTTCCAAGATCACACCAGTCTCGGGATATTGTTTCCCAAAGTGTGGGACGACATAATGCATGGGCGTTACACCTACTTTGTGCTTCAATACATAAAAGAGCGTTTTGTTAAAAATGTAAGAGGAACAGCAGTGCACTTTTCGGGCAAGTTTGATGGCGCTTATCTCCAAACTGGCGTCAGTCTGGATATTCATTCTAAGTGGATACACCGTGCAAACTCACCGGCACAATACGTAAATTGCAATACGTGGCGAAAGTAATTCAGAAGATAATTAGTAAATTTTGGTTCATTATTTGAATATGTATTTTGATTTATCGTGCAAGTAGTGTCCGCTTCCCTGTATAATCCCCATCAACGACTATAACTATGTTATTGGAACAGGCTATTTTTAAACATTCCATAACAGTTAAATATTATCATCATGTATATCGTTTCTGTGCGGAAATCAGGTAACTTATAATCTCCAGACAACCACCGTGAAATTCACTAAATAGAATTCTTCATAAAATATTTCATCACTTTATTTTTGGCACAATGTCTGTTTTCTCGGGTGAGACTAGCGCATTCTTTAATTCCTGCCAGCATTAGTTCAGAAAATCGCTTTCATTTGAAACGATTTCTGTTTATTTTTAGACTTATTTACTAACAATAATCTTGGGTTCGATACTGGGGCGCTATAAAGTAAAATGATTCCCAAACCGTTTTGATTTTGATTCCAAACTCCTGACGTCAAATTTACGTAACCACCGACGCAAGCATCGGGCGGTGACCCGCAGCGTTGTCTGAACAACCCAATCAAACACTCTCCTCGTTTATAGGAGGTCACCTTTGTTCGCTTTCAAAACCAATAACATTGTCTACACTCAGCGGTTTTCCTTATCTAATTGGCTGACAAGAGGCGAGGAGCACGCTCTAGTGGAGAGGGTTTCGATGGGGCCGAGCCAGCACAGTGAAAATAGATAACCACATGAAGAGGGTGATGCCGGCTTCTCCGATTGGTCCACTTCGCCTTACTTAGCTAGTAGGGCTGGTCGAAAATCGACGCGGCGTAAAACGGAAGGATAAGAATGCCGCTAAAACGGATCCTCAACAAGGAAGAGTTGACAGAGCTATGTCGTATGCATGGCGAAAGGGCTCGATAACGTTTTACTGCCACGCAAAAAGGTTTATCATGCGCAAATAAATACATTCGCACCAGCAGGTGCCAGTAGCGAGGGCCTGAGCGATCGGCGGGCAGCCATCTTTGATTCCTTTCAGAACGGGGCAGTCTGTGGCTATTCAGAAAAATTTTCAGTTTTGTTCGGCATATTAATGCATTTTTTTCGCGTACACGTCACTTTGACGTGGCGAGTTTTCGCGGTTTTGTGACGTCGCGTGACAGGCAAAGTGGGCGTAACCAGAAAACATTGAACCAATAGCAGAGAGCTACTGGTGAAAAGACATCGAATCAGGAATGATTTTCTTTCTTTTGCGCGGTTTAATCATGCATAATCAGTGTGTACACGTTATATCAGATGGCGAGCTATTGCGGTTTTCGTGACGTCGCGTGACAGACAGGCGAAGTTGGGAGCGGCCCAAAAATGTTTTGACCAATCGGGGAGGCTGATTGCAGAAACTGGAATCAAAATAGTTTGGAATCATTTTACGTTATAGCGCCTCTGAACGCGTTTTGGCTCAATTTCGCCAAAACATTTTTTCCACTGTTTCTCATGCTTCATACTTGATATATTGCAAAAAATATTGCAGATAACCATCTAACAAAATTGTCAAAGCAAACAATTACCCTGTGTGAGCCGCAGAAATCAAAGGGATGCACGAACAATGCTTCCGAAGAACATGGCTGGCGTCGATATCGGTGTTAGATGCTGGGTGCAGAAATTATCGTATACATGATTCGACAAACCCTATGACAGCATGAAGACGACGGCTGTGTGATGGTGATAGCAGCGTGACCAAGACGGTGTAACAGGATCACGATAGCGTGACGGCGACTATGTCGTAACAACAGCTGCATAGTTGCGATTTCCTCTCCGCTCGCATATTACTTAAGGGCGGCCAGGTACTCGTTCGCAAGCATTGTGGGGATGCGCGACTCTCACGCGTCCCCTGATGTTTTTTTCCCGCATGGCTCCTGTAATCCGGCTTCGCCGCGTAGCTTTACGACGGCGGGGTTGCAGCGTACTACGAGAGATGGCGCTAGTGTTGCGCTGCTAATGCCACCTGACGGTGGGGGGTTACGCGGGAGCAAAAGGGAGAAGGCTGTTCCTCTTCGGGTTGGGGACGGTGAGCGATGCGGACGTCCCGGGACGCGCGCGCGCCGATCCAAGCTTCGCGAGACAGTCTCGCGTGACTAGGAGCAGGGCACCGGTATGGACGGACACGGATCGTATGAACATGCCACCGTTTGCGTGACGGTACACGTGAACGACTAGGCGATGGTGTCATAGCATGGGGCGAACATATTCGCTCGCTATCCAGTCGTGGTGAGTCGGACTTCCTTAATTTATCGCGCGCCCATGTGAATGTTCTATGCATAGTAATTCGGCTAGCGTGCATTAGTGTATGAAAGGCGCAATAAATACCCTTTTGTTTGTTTGCACTACTGTGTGGTCGTTCCTTTGTCCCAATAGCCCGTGTGAGACCCCACACCATTCGCATTAAAATCGTGCAGATGCCACGCACTGTAACTGATAACACATTAGTGATTACTTGCCAGTTCTTCTACTGCACCGATATCTTGGTTTTATTTACGGGATCGCATCGCTTGTCTTTAGCTCCGCTAATGTTTCACATAACGAGTTCAGGCAAAGTAGAAAGAGGCCAATTCGTGAGGTAACTGCTGTGGTTATCCTGGTTAAATGAGTGAACAAAGGGTGATTACCAAACATATTTCAAAACTCACGTTCTCGGTTGTTGATGCATAATATGCACTCTTCTTTCGCTGATATTTCGCTGCCACGTGGAGGCTTAATGAACCGCTGCCTTAAGCGGGCAAATAAATGTGACACCAAGAATAATGGTTGCTACGCTTGACAGATCACACCCACAGCTTCCTGGCATTTGTTCAATGCAACAACATGTCTAGAAGAACCTCACCAGCTGTCACTAAACACTTTCTCGTTTACACTAGTCCTTCTCTGGCTGCACTCTTCCGCCGGCGTATGTGGCATTGATTTGCAGTGCAAAACGCGTAATGCCGCCTTCTGACGTGAGAAAGGAGAATGTTTTGCTCGTAGAGAACCCATCTGGCGGACTCGGGCACATGATAGTTAACGCACGCCAAGTCAGAACATTGTGTACCCTTCAGCGCCTTCATGAATTATTCAAACTCTGAGCCGCCGCAGAGCGAGGCTGCACGCCATGGCCATCAACTCAGAATGAGAACTTCAGTGAAAGAAGCAGCCACTCAGTATGCGAATTCCAGAGAAGGCTGACAGTATCGCGTAGTGGTGCTTGATGTGTTCCTTTCAGTCGCACCCTAGGGAGTCAGAATTGGTGAAGTCAACCAGTTAAAGCCATTTTGCCCGCATGCCATAAACAACTAAAAAATTAAAGATGCGAAATATGTGTGCGCGCAAGTTTATCCGTTGAGACGACCTGTCTGCTCTATGCATACGAATTCATTCACATTGCTCTTCTTCTTTACCCTTTCACAAACAGAACGTTCGTGAAGTGCCTGCACGTTTGCTCAGAGTGGTCATTTTAAAATTTTTATTGGTGCTACCATGTCCTATGATAATAACTTCCATTGGGTCATGGCTCCCAATTACTATGGCCTACACTACACCCATAGCGTTCCTCAGCGTGATATACCTTGTAAGCTATTTCACATGAGAGTACACAGCCATCACTGAAAATAACGTAATAACGTGCAAAATGTTACCTATTTAATTCATACACTGCATGTAATAGTAGCCAATTCGTCAAAGAATTTCTTTACCAAATGTAGTCCCATGAGATGAGATATCTAAGAGCGCAAGATATAACCTTGCTTGACACTAGCTCGTGTTGAACGCCGTTGCTTTCAGCTACGCCAATGAGCGTCCCTTACACATCTTTCCCTCGTGGTAAAGAAAAAGGAAACAAAATATCCTTATGGCTACTATGATATTTTCGTGAACTAAATAACGCAACGGTATGAATACAGTTCTCATATTATTTTAGTCGGCGGTTTCAGATAATCTATTCAAGGAAACGGCGCCACCATAATTTTGCTGCTCTTCCTTACCGCAGTAGTCGTATGCTTTAAAAATATTTAATTACAAATTCTGGTAATGCGTCTTTCTGTTTTAACATCACGATTCTAGAAGAAAAGAGCTACTCAGTTTCCTCACCCAATTTATGCTGGGAACATAAAAGCAGAAACAACCAATCAAGAACAAGGCGCCAAGTTTATGACACAACGAAATACCAGGGTTCGTTCACGCGAAAATGCGAAAAGAAAATAGATGGGGTTGGAGGCAATGCATATTATCTTTGAAAATAATTGGAGTATTGTTAATTGACACAAAACAGGGTATTTTCCTTAATGTCATGTTTCAGGCGACATCCTTTTCCTAGTAAAGCGTGCACGTGCACCTTTTTTTTTTCAGCAAGCGGAACCCTGCAGTGAGGAACAGTCTTTTCGACTAAAAATTTCATGCCAGCAGTTCATTTCCTCACGAGTGGGGATTTCTGACGGCAGAGCCTGCGTGTCCGCAAAGCTCTCTTTCGTAACTGTTGCCATCAGGACCAGAACACTTTTTTCCTGTTGTATAATATGTCTTTATAATAATGATGCTTATTATTCGCCGCAGATTACCGTCTTTCCATTTTTTCGGCATAATCTGCTCTCAAAACTCCAAAGAAATAAAAATTGATTTCAAACACTGTTTCATCACTTGTATCTTCTCACTGCGAAAACAGAGCAGAAACATTGCGCATTGTGCACAATATTGTGAGACAGGAACACGGCAGGAAGGAAGGAAGCAAGAGAAAAGCAGAAGGCAGGGAGGTTAACCAGGATAACGTCCGGTTGGCTACCCTACACCGGGGCAATGGGAAAAGGGAACAGAAAGATGACAGGGAGAGATACGAGGGAAGGAAAGACGGGAAATGAGCGGTTAGTTCGCTGACGCGTGTGTTAGTGCACTAATAGTCACAGACGTTGACACAAGCCCGTCGTCCTCAATAAGCACAAAAGTGCCTTCACCGCTTTATGGGCCGACGAGCGATGGGGGCGGTGTTCCAGCAGCACCTGCACGGAAAGCGTCCGATTGTCCAGTTTTTTTAGCGCGTTAGCGAGTTCTTGTCTTTCTTGGGCATATCGTGGACATAGGCACAGCAGGTGGTCAATAGTTTCGTTGGTGCCGCAGACCTCGCATGCTGCACTGTCGGTCACTCCAATTAATGTAGAGTATGCCTTTGTGAAGGCTACTCCTCACCAAAGGCGACAGAGAAGCGAAGCTTCACGT
Organism: Dermacentor silvarum; assembly: GCF_013339745.2. Taxonomy (NCBI): domain Eukaryota; kingdom Metazoa; phylum Arthropoda; class Arachnida; order Ixodida; family Ixodidae; genus Dermacentor; species Dermacentor silvarum. Next base: position 105,174,553 of record NC_051157.2, read on the forward strand.
CGAGGAAGTCCGAATGGAGGTCGGAGTTGCAGTGAGGGGTTTAATTGATGCAGTCGTGTAAGTCGTAAGTTTGGCGAGTTCCAATCGGTCAGTGAGAGACTGCGTGCCAGGTGTCGAAGCTGCCTTGCGGCGTCTGTCCTCGAAAGTGGAATTGGAACGCTGAGCTCTTCTTGGTGTGATGTGCGAGCAGCGTTGTCTGCGGAAGCATTGCCACTGATTCCACAATGACCATGAACCCATTGAAATACAACCTCGTGGCCTTTTTGTTGGACGTGATGGTGAAGTTTCACGGTTTCGTATGTCAACTGTTCATGACAGCCGCGTCGGAGAACTGACTGCATGCACTGTAATGCCGGTTTTGAGTCTGAAAACACAGCCCATTTTGTAGGTCTTTCAGAATCAATGAATTCTAGTGCACGACGCAGAGCCGTTAGTTCTGCCGCCGTTGAGGTCGTGACATGCGATGTCTTGAACCGCAGTGTTATTCCTCGCGTTGGTATAACCACCGCACCACCAGAACTGGACGACGTAGTCGATCCATCGGTATAGATGTGCACGTGGTTGCTGTACTTTTCATGCAAGAGGAGTAAGCTCAGTTGTTTTAGAGCAGGGGCCGGTACATCTGATTTCTTCTGTAGTCCTGGAATCGTTATATGTACTTGTGGACGGCTCAAACACCACGGAGGAAGCACTGGCTTGGCCGCAGGTGCATACCCTGAAGTAACAACTCACGATGTGCACTCACAGTAGCGCTAAATGTCGAGCAGGGCCTTTCAGCAGTGAGGCTCGCCAGGTGGTGGGAAGGGGTCCTAGCATAGTGTCTGAGATGCGTACGCATTGTCTCAACGGTAATGTGCGTCGTGATTGGGTAATCTTGGGCAATGGCAATGGTTTCAGCCGTTGATGCACTGCGTGGTAGGCCAAGACATATCTTAAGGGCTTGAGCTTGAATGCTTTGAATCGTACGGAGGTTAGTCTTGCAGGTGTTGGATATTGCAGGCAGGCTGTACCGCAGGAATCCAACGAACAACACCATGTACAGCTGTAACATACCGTGTATGGATACTCCCCAACTTTTTCCTGCAAGGAACCAGAACAGGTGACAGATAGCAGACAGACGCTTTTTCACGTAATTCACGTGCGGAGTCCAAGACAGGTCTCTGTCAAATACGATTCCCAGGAACTTGTGACTTCTGCTGTATGGTATAAGTTGTCTGTTAATTGATATTCCGTAAGCAGACATTGGCTTCCTCGTGAATGCCACCATTGCGCACTTTCCACATGAAATTTCAAGTCCTTGTTGACGAAGGTAGCAAGATGTCATTGTGGCTGCCTTCTGAAGCCGAGCGCGAAGCTGAAGTCGTGTTACACCTGATGCCCAAATGCAGATGTCGTCCGCATAGATGGAAAGTCGTACGGTACTTGGCAGGTTGTCAACTAATCCAATGAGGGTTAGATTGAAAAGCGTCGGGCTAAGCACTCCGCCTTGAGGCACTCCTCTGCTACCATAATGCTCGGATGTCGGGCCATTCTCAGTGTGCACGTAGAATGATCTTCTATGTAAGTAGCTGCACACCCACATATATATCTTACCACCAAGTCCTACTGCTTCTAACGCGCCGAGGATGGCTTCATGGGTGACATTATCGTAAGCCCCTTTAACGTCAAGAAACAGAGCAGCAGATAGTCGTTTACAGGCCTTCTGGTGTTGCGCAAATGTTACCAAGTCAACAACGTTGTCTGTTGACGAACGGCCACGCCTGAATCCGGTCATAGCGTCTGGGTAGATTTCATAGTACTCTAAGTACCATTCCAGACGTGTTAAAATCATTCTTTCCATTGTTTTTCCAACGCAACTTGCAAGTGCGATAGGACGGTATGAGGAAATGTCCAAAGGCGACTTGCCAGCTTTGAGAAGTGGAATGAGGCGACTTGACTTCCATTCCTGCGGAACCGTACCCGTCTGCCAGGAGTCGTTGTATAGGAGCAAGAGTGCCTTCCGAGCTTGGTCTCCTAGGTTACACAGGGCACGGTACGTAATGCCATCAGGTCCTGGCGCTGAAGAACGCCTGCACAAAGCCAGCGCAGCTTCTAGTTCTTCCATAGAAAACGGGCACTCCATGCGAGGATCGCGTGAGAACAGTGGGTGGTCGAGCGTCCCCGTTCCCGTTCCATCAGAATTTGCCTCGCCAGCAATCTTTCTGCAGAAAGATTCAGCGACGTCAATCTCCCTACATTGTAGATGTAGTGCCAGAGATTTAAACGGGTGGCGCTGACCAAAGGTTGTGCGAAGGCCACGAACAGTCCTCCATATAAGCGATAAAGGTTTTCGCGGATCCAGGGACTCGCAAAAGGATACCCATTGTCCGGAAGCCAGCTTGTTCATATGACGCTGTATTTTCTTTTGTGTTCGTCTAGCCAATCTCAAGTCATGAGTGGACTTCGTGCGTCTATATCTTCGTTCCGCACGACGGCGAATAGGAACACGGCAGTGTGGCTTAGAGGGTAAAGGTGGCTGTCTGTTATTACCGCTGTCATTAGTAAAGCTAAGTTGACTTACGGAGATTTCGGAAAACGTAGAATATATATATATATATTTACGGTGGCCCCTTTATCGTTACATTAACCTCACGGGTGCTGATGAAACGAAATGCCGCTCCATGGTAACAGATGATTGGATGGATGTATGAGGTGAGTGACAATGGGTGGTGACTTGACGCAGATCGCCTTTGTCTTGCAGTGAACGTAATGATGCTAAAGCACAATGACAGGATGATTATACCTGAGAGGCGAACTTACGTGCGATAACCAGGTACTAAACGAGATCGTGTATGTGCGAAACGTTTTATGAAACTGGAAGCGTAATTGAACCATATTTTACTAGTCCTGCGGGCTCAGTCACTAGAATCGAATCAGCGCTGACAAACCTTCTCGGTTGTTTATTTTCCCTGAAGCTCCTGAATTCAGAAAACGTTGGCGTTCTCATAACATACAAATGCACACTGATAACCGCATACTCGCATGCACGTTTATGAAAAAAATAACTCGAGGTAGCCATGCTAGTAGAGGAGCACAAGCGGACGCAGAGAAGCTCACTTGCAAAGGCACCCGCAGCGTGATTCCACGAAGAGCCAGGCGTAAAAGAGGTGAATGTGCAAGAGCAGGCTCCCACGCCCGCGCTCCGAAACAGCAGCTTGCGCCCATCCACGTGGAGGCATGATATACGCGTAGACCTCCGGGCGGCGTATCGATCCACGAGGTCCATACATCACGCCACTAGAGCATCCCTCGGTAGGCCCCAACTGCCTTAATTACTGGACGACAGGAGGTGAGAAATGAGCCTGGTAGAAGAGAAGCCGCTATACGCTAAGCACTGGAAGTCGACGAGTAACTTAAGGTTCTCGATATAAGCAGCTAAATATGATATCCTCACGTGGCCGACACACGTTCACTGGCAGTTTTCTTTTTCTTGAATGCGGTTGGAAGCACAAAGTTGCATGTAAAGACAGCAAGGTAGTCGAAACTAGCAAACATAGGCTTGTGCCAAGGAGTCGAAGTGTTTAGCAGCGGATCATAGCGCTTTGTATATTTGTGAATGTACTGCGCCATGCTGTCGCGCTTCGCGCAATCCGTGTATAAAAGAGTCGTGCCTGTGATGACAACACATCTGTCAGCTTCCAAGGGGGCCCACTGTGGCTTTGGCATTGTCATCTTGCTAAGGATTACGGTTGTATTCACGTAGCCTATCGTTCAGGCATCTGCCAGTTTCGGCAACGTAACTAGTGCTGCATGTCATTGGGATGTGGTAACTTCTTTGTTGCACCCTGCATAGCTTTCGCTGTGGTTCTTAAGGCAGCTTGTTTTTTTTTCTGTAAGCACAGCTCTGATATTTCTACAAAGAACGCATAACTTGTTTCCTTCTGAAAACAGAACATTGATGTTACAGCAATATGCAATTTTCCTGAGGCAATGCGAAACTCTAAGAGTGTACAGCATCGCCAGTTGCACAATTTTATCACCGATTACATAAAAGTAACACGTTGCTGTACACTGTCTTCGCGATGCAGGTAAAACTTTCCCTATGGCCTGAAAGGTAACAAGAAAACGTATTGACGCAACGAAAGTTATGTTTGAGCCACAACTCTCTAAGTGTAAAATTTGAGCGTCAAACAGGAGCGTCCAGCAGAAGATAGAACGCACCGCTGTGCCATTTGTCGCCCTGGTACCGTAACCACTTTGAGCGTGCTCTTATTGGGCTCGCAGATGAGCTTTAGAACTCGTCAGTGACCAGTCCTACGAAGAAAGGCAAAAAGTGAATGTTCGAGCTCCTGTGGGATGGCGAAAGGCATGTGTGTTTCATATGTGCTCGCACTACCTGGCGTAATTACAATTATTGCGAAGACACATCGTAGTCAATGGCATGTCGCTCTTGGCCTTTGGAACCACAATGTCATTGCATAAATCCAAAATATCATTTTTAGCTTGTGAGCTGTCGGGTAAACTACGCATTTTTACGCAGATAAAAGGAAACAGGCAAATCTTAAATTACGATAGCAGCATGAAAACAAAAACCATCTCCAAGAAGTTTTACGGCAGAATAAACGAGCAACTGAAAAATTCACAACAAATACAAGAACAAAATATGTTTCTATACGAAATACCGAAGCGTACACTAAGTACTGCAGAATAAACTAAAAAATACAAAACAAAAAATATTGCACAACGCCTACAGATTTGCTAATAAAAATAGTTAATAGGGCATTTTGGAAATGCATGGGGCTTCTGTTGCTTGTCAGGCTCTAGAAGCTTGTTCCAATATTTCAAAGTCATCGGCAAAAATGCGTGAGTGTATAGCAGTGTAATGTTTGTGTTTACCGACCCTATGAGGATTATTATGATGGAATCATATTTAGCGCCAGCGGAAAAAGACAGAAGGGAGACGACAACACAATGCGCTAACTTCAACAACTTTATTTCCATGAAACAGCTGCCTGAGCTGCCAGAGCATCATAATAATTGCTATGGCTAATATTATGATGCCTTGATATAATCGGTTCTGGAAGGAACCACAAGGAAAACAGATATGGGCTATCATAGTTTATCGAGTGATGAAAGGATATGCGAGAGTATCCTGCAATTGCCCAGTGAAGGAAGCAACAGTGTTGTCTTCGCTGAACTTGCACTGGATTATTGATGGTAGTTATACAAGGTTTGTCCTTGCCTAATTAAGACCTAAATACATCCCATGGAACCAATCAAAGAGAACTAAGTAACTAAAAAAGCCGTTTAATATCGTACACCATTGCACTAAGGCTTATGTGTGCTTTACAATTCAGCAGCTGACATTAGATGTGCAGGCTTTATATAGTGAATCATTGTTTGAATACGCAAGTTAGAGGGGCGCTAACTACAACTATTTTATTGGTCAGCATACAAGGCAAATACACACCCGCTTGCTTTAGGTTGTATTCTAAGCGCATCATTCATAATCTATATGTAGTTAGACAGGGAAGCTAGACAGGCGTTAGGGCTGGTGCAATTATGTACATTTTGCAGCAGTGACTTTCATGTTACAAGCATGCCTTATACGATGTATAATAGCTCTCTAATATGACCTTCTAAGTGTTTGCCATAATGTTGCAATGAAATCTTGTTTTAGCAATTAGCTGTGCTGGAATACTTCTGTAGGTGTTCTTCCAGCCATGATCTCACATGACGGGTGTATAGTTAAATAAATAAGTAAAGAAATAAATACAGACGGTGTTCATTTTTAAGTTTTGCAGAATTTAAAAAAAATCACCTGTGGCAGGTAGCATAATTCTTATGGTTGAGCTGAGTTATTCGATAATGCGGACATCAGTAGCACGAGCAATCGAAACACATATTCAATTAATTAACAAAAATACTAATCAACTTCTTAGTTAATTACTGCAGGACCCAAATTGCATTTTAGGAAATGTAGCCGGTGAGTTTGCAAGGCGCATTCACTTGAAATGAATTTCCAGGATGACACCAGTTTCGAGATATATTCCCAAAAATGTGGGACAAAATACACGGGCATTCCGACTCCTTTTGTGCTTCAATGTATAAAACATCATTTTGGTAAAAAAGTAAGAAGAACGGCAATGAATTTTTACGGCGAGTTTGATGGCGCATATCTCCAGACTGGTGTAATTCTGAAAATTCATTCCAAGTGGATAGGCCTGACAAGCTCACTGGCTACAATTCCTAAATTGCAATATGCGTCGTAAAGTAATTACCGATGAAGTTACTTGGTGAATTTTTTAAATTAGTTGAATATGTGTTTCAATTTATCGTGCTACTAATGTCCGCCTCACTGAATAACCTCGCTGAATGATAATTACGCTATCTGCCACAGGCGACTCCTAAAAATTCCGTAAAACTTAAGAATGAACACTGTATATTTCTAGGGACACACCCACCGACTCAAGAGCATCGCAAAAGCACTATGCCGATGCTTAAAAAAGGACGTACAAATAGCGTCAAATCAAACAAAGACAAATGAGAAGAGACATAGTCTCATAGTTCACTGACGTGTGTAGAGTGGTTTCGGGCGAACTACGTGGGCGACTTCTAGGAATGCGCGACACCGCTGTGATTGCCTAACACCATCGCCACAGCCTAATTGCCCACTGCGCTATGACGTCGGCGAATTTTGTGCGGTACGAAATGACGTCAAGTAGTTTTAAGGTCGCGACATTTATTCCTCGATGTTTATAGTATCTTCGGTGAGATATGGCCCAACCCAGCAGCATCATACACATCAAACTCCGGGAGCTTAGGTCAGGATAGCTTCGCTTCAAAACTACTGAGACGACATTTCGGATTGCAGAAAATACACCGACGTCATGGCGCAATGGTCATTTATAAAGAGTAGTGGCTGACGCTGTTACGCAGTCACAGCGGCTGTACGCCGGGCCAGAAATCGCGCCCACGTAGTTAAGCTTAAACTGCTTTCCCCGCGCTAGCGCACTGTATGGTTTCTATTTGCATGCTCCTTTGTTGTATTTGCATGATCCTTTGATGCAAGATCCTTTGTTTAGCACCGGGACGATGCTTTTTTTAAAGCGGGCTTTGCCACGCATAATTCTTCTATTTTTTTGCGGGAGTTCGTTTTCTGCGGACTGTCACTGTTATCAAGTTCAGCTTTAGCGCAAATCGTCCCTGCAGGTTCTGAGGTTGCTTGAATGTTGTCACGAATTCTACCGTAAAGGAGCGGCATGTGATAATAGACGACGCACATGACCCGTGAGATCAGATTCGACAACCGCCTACTCGGCTCGCAGTTTCGTTTTGATTTGAGTGTTTCGTTTTTATTATGGCCCCAATAATCCCTGTGGCCTGTCGACTCGCACAATTGGCCTTGTTCGATTCTTCACATTTACAACAACATGGCAATATCATATGTCATATTGTTTGGTGAGGGTATGTTTTATTTCCCGCATGTTACTTCCTTTCTGAATGAATTTCAGTCGAACAGGCACCTAAGCGATGTGTTTCATATAACCATAAGGCATTTTCATACTTTAAAGGTTCTGCCGCTTCCAAGACCCCAAGAAGTAGTCAGCGCAATACATGTGTAATGGGAAGCACCGGAAACAACATTGGACTGGGCGTTCCACCAGAGTATAAGCCGATGGAATGGTATCTCACGTGCTGTATTGTGCTCAGGCAGCGCGATGACAGAGGGGCAGTTGGGTATAATAAGTTTTTATGGAGGCTATAGCACTCCTGTTGGTGGTGTATCTTTAAGATGAATACACTTGGACATGTACCATGCCGTGCACGATGATCAGATTTATTTTAGGATAATGAATCTTTCATGCTGAAATGCGCTGTCGAGATTGCATTAGGCACCCACAATACATCTTTACAAACCAAACACCATTTCTCTTGGTGAGTAAAACGTCCGCTTGTATTCTGTAAATGTCACGCTCCTGTTACTGGTATTGAGAAATTCTTGTATATGCGTGCATTCAGCGAAAGGGGTTTTGTGTACCCCGCATCAGCCAGCATAGCCATATAAAGAATAAAGCGCTGGCTCAAACGACGGCAGAGTCGTAAAAGAGGAAGCTACTCTTTAACGCCACACCCATACTTCCGTGGCTTTACTCACTCGAGCTTTAGAGGCAGTAGGGAAAGCAATCTGTGGAATACTGGGTGCATCGTTGTAAAAAGCAGCGCAACGGGTCTGATACGTCAGAAAAAACGATGCCAGGGAACTAAAATCTGGTTGTAAACCACAGGGGTGCGTTCTTCATCCCCACGATCTCGGGTCTGTTCGTAGTTCTCCCTTGGCTTGGGATTGTTGCCGGTCACACTTTAGATAGGGTCGTTCTGATTCTGCCGAGATGTAACTTTAAAAAGCTGCATTTCTAGAGTCCTAACGCTTCAATAAAAGAGGAAAGCCTTGATACAATGTATGGTCACAAGGGACGACTGAAGGTGCTAGAACGTTTGCGCAAGCCCATACTCATGTGAACCCTAAAGAGAACCGTAAAACTTCGCAACGACGGATAAACTTGGGCGGTCCTGTATACCCCAGAACAAAAGGTGACCGTAATAGAAAGCGCCGATGGTAAAATGGCGTCCATTTTTAGCAACTCCTTCCTAAGCGTTTCCTTTTTGTGCGGCTCGCGACGTGCGAAGACCCGCCAGTTCGGTACTGCTGAACTTTGTAACGGTTGATAAACTCAGGCATATTTGCAGTATATTTGCAAAACTTTATATGGAACAACCGCATATTAAGTTTCCGAGATTACGCGGAGGAAGCCTCTAAAGATGTGCAGTTCTTAAGACACCTAATGAAACTTCTGGCACTGTATGGAGACTCCCGTGAAGTGGGAGAAAAAATGCAATAGGAGCTGTTATCAAACACCATATACGCTGCCGGTTTTGGCTGCACGCTTAGCATTGTGTTGTGGCTTAATCGTTAGAGGATCGCGCTGCTGTGCTAGGGGCCCGAAGTAACTCTTAGCTTTGCTTCATGCTTAAGTTAGTCAATACCTGGGGTCCGGTTTCTGTGAATTGTGTAACAGGTACGGGACAAAACAGAAGAGAAGCAAAGCAAGTATAAGCGTTCAATAGAGAGACGTTTCTATGGAACACGCCATACAAGATTGCGAATATTCAATCCGGTGACGTATTCTTCATGCGAGCAGAACTAGCGGCAATGTTCTAAATCACATTTTACTGGCCACTACATGGTGACAGAAAGCAGTCAGGCACCAAAAGTTCTACAAACCAGAATACATAAATTGCAAAACGTGAAACTGGAATCCCTTGGCGATGGCAATGGTATTGCTAGAAAAAGGCACTAAGACAAAAGTCGCGGGTAACGTGAAGTGCCATCAAGCCGAAGAATGTTGGCCCTGTTGAGCGATGGGAGAAGTTCTGTAATAAATGATTGGGCGAACTGACTGCCTATTTCTATCTTTAAATACCGTAACGTTATACCCTCCTCCCACCCCTCTCTTTTTTAAGGCTGTCAGTCAAATATGGTGGTGGAGTAGGGGTAGATAACTTTCATCACAATTGCTCTGCTTCAGGTTCGAACCAAAACAATGGCGACGAGAGTTCGAGCATTATGTTACACAGATAGCCAGGTTCCTACATGATACCTATTTAGAGCGGTAAAATAAAGGAAAAAAAGCAAAGAGCCTTGGTACTGAGGTTGTCTCTACACGTTTGTGGTTCGTCGCACATAACGAGGACTGGCTTGATAGCCTGATTGGCGATTCAGTCGCAGCTGGTAAAAGCCAAAACTTCCCATGTTGGCACTGACTTGACTAATACGGTGTCCACGCTCATCGTATTGGGGGTTGCGCTGTATGATTGGAGTTGACAGCACTATTCTACGTGAAGTATACACCACATACAGGTTCGCCTATGAGGCGCGATCGCGCCGGGTCGTTAATAACATCGTACATAGCCGAGGATAATACATTGTCTATGTGCTGTACTTGACCGATGCGACTTGTTCATTGCCAAGTTCTTACAATGCTGCCTGGTGCAGTAGCAGTATTGTAGAAATCGGACGCATACTTCTGGCGTTAAAATTGCTAAAACTTTACGCATCCTTCCTATTGATAAGCGAAAAAGCAATGTTATTTAGGCACCCAGTGTTTCTGCACTAATTCAAAAACTCAATTACGCCAGTTCGGCATCTTGGGCAATATGTTCTATTTTATTTTATAGCTAAGCTGTCTTTGCCTAGGTTACAGGGTTTGTCTTTGAATGACTCTACCTAGTTTCTCGCCGGGTAAACAGGCCAGATCTCGCACACACTGTATCATTAAGCTGGGATGTCCAAAGAGACTGTGTACTCAAAGCAGGGCCGAAGAGAAAGCCTTTCTAAACAAATGTGGGGTCAACGTGGGCCGATCATGGCACTAGTGCACGATATACAGGGTGTTCATTTTTAAGTTTTACAGAATTTGCAAACGTGGCCTGCGGCAGGTAGCATAATTATTATCGTTGAGCTGTGTTATTCGAAGAGGTGGACATTAGTAGCACGAGAAATCGAAACACATATTCAAGTGATTACCGAAAGTTCACTAGATAACTTCTCAGTAAATTACTTCACCACACATATTGCAATTTACGAAATGTAGCCGGTGAGCTTGCAAGACGCATCCACAATTGAAATGAATTTCCAGGATAACACCAGTTTTGAGATATTATTTCCCTGAGTGTGGGACGAAATACAAGGGCGTTCCAGTTACTTGTGTGGTTCAATGTATAAAACAGCATTTTGGTAAAAGAGTAAGTGGAACAACAGTGCATTTTTACGGGCAAGTTGGATGGCGCACATACGAACTGGTGTCATTCTGGAAATTCATTCCAAGGGGATACGCCTGACAAGCTCACCGGCTACAATTCGTAAATTGCAATATGTGTCCTCAAGTAATTAGCTAAGAAGTTAATTAGTGACTTTTTGTCAATTGGTTGAATTTGTTTCGATTTCTCGTGCTACTAATGTCCGCCTCATCGAATAACCCAGCTCAATGATAATTATGCTGCCGGCCACAGGCAATTTCTAAAAATTCCCTAAAACTTAGAAATAAATACCTTGCATATATACGGAATCGTTCAATGTAGTTTGCAACCCGAGCCGTAGTTGGAGCGGGGAGGCAGCACAATCAACTATTATTGCTACCACAATACAGGGTCACAGATGTATCATGTGGACCTAGCTTCTTTGCCTGTCCCTCAGGGTATGGTGTAGGTGCCTCACCAAGTGGACGTAGTGGCAGGTCTGTCACGCAGGTGTGGCAAGGAGAAGGGGAGCCCAAAGAACAACTCTTGCGTTAGAGTGGAGGAGTTCGGTGAAGAAGCGCCTGCGCAGTGGCGCTAATTTATATTTCACAAATGTTGTCTGCATAACTCAAATTCGCCTCAAAGGACTTTTAACCCACATCTTCATTAGGAGCGGCCATTGATCATATTTTTGCAAAAATTGTAGAAATGTTAGAGGTGAGGCATTACTTTCGAACTGACGTGTTTAGGTTTATTCAGTAACGCAATTCTGCCTTTAGTCTGAGACCAACAGCGTCTCGGTATTGACAGCATGATGGAAGCAGTCGCGCACATGGATATACTTGAATGTGAAGCAGTGATGATTCACATGCTCTAAGAAACAAAAAAGGTGAACTTAATTCATACTCACGTATGGCTTCAACAGAAGTAATGTCATCAAATGCATGACGTACATATGGCGTCTACATAGCGTTTGCACAAGTAAACATAGCTACTACTTAACGTTACACAGTACCTACAGCAATGTAACAACATATAATGTCAACGCATTAAGCATTAACGCAAGCATCTACATCAAAAAATATTCGCGTCCACTGATTTACTCAAAGCGTGACACCCGTGAAAAGTGAAAATGTATTTTCACATCGTGGGGCACACAATGTCCCCGTTATGCAGTAATTTAGTCATTCCAATTTCGATTTTTACTTTCATAGCATAAAAAGCATTAAAATGTTATGCGCATCCCACGCACTGTGGGAATCGACGTAAGCGAAGCTTTCTGCTCCGTTTGCTTTGATTGATTCATTAACAGTGATGTTGACGGCGAATTCCTGCAGACTTTTATCCAATTATAGAGTGGTTAGCTGGTGTTAAACGTTCCCTTGCGTGCACCACTGCTGTTTGTCTGCGTAGTTCGCACAACACACAGCGAGACATGTTTCCTTGAGGCGTTGCTGCGCGCCATGGTTCACAACCTCCAATAAGGTTAGCAATGCCATTTCCTCACACGGCAAGTCGCATCATGGAAAAAGTGGTAAAATTTAACAGAATTATTGCCTGTACATGCCAAAACCAGAATTGGAGCCATGCCGTAGTAGCGGACGCCGGATAAATTTTGACCCGCTGGTGTTCTTTACGTGCGCCTTAATCTAAGTACCCCCCCCCCCCCCCCCCTCTAGGTATGGGAACTGCGAGCGAAAAATGGCACGGCTGTCATTCCCTCGTTTAGTGACTGTGCCGCTTCAACCCATTCTCTGCGTTCTCTGCATTCCCTACCTCCTCTCTACCCTTCTATGTTCTTCCCCTCTGGGCGGTTTCACGTTAGTAGAAAGGTAAGCGCTGCAGTTTCTGCAATGCTTTTGCGTGGGGTCACGGAAAATTACAGCTGTCAAGAGAGTACTGTGGCAAAGCCCAGGGAGCTCCTGAGGTCATTGTTCACATGCGGCGCGATGGAACGGTGCAAACGAGTTGCTCGCTTCGTCTTTTCCTCTCTGCCACGCCCTTGTCATGTATATGCGCGCTCTGAACCACCTCCCGACGCGGCGTGCAAGACAGCGACAGCAGCAGAAGCAGCAACAGCAACATTAGTGGAAAAGTCGAAAGAAGAAGCAAAGGAAAACTTCACTTTAATATGCAAAGAGCTGTATGTATCATACTGAGACTACATGAAAGGAATACAACCAAGCTTGGTCATATCAGTTAAAGCTACACAAGTTGCATAACTGTTTGCTCATGGCCTGGCAGCAGTTGTTTTCTGCGTATATTATACCTAATGGTGTGCATCTGTTTCATTGATTTGGCCTGCAAAAAAGTCAGATGGGATAAGTTTGTGACGCAAATGCACTCGTGATTCATTTCAATGCAGTTTTTTTTTTTTGCTTGAGGACCATAGTTTTCTAATAAACTGACAAAATTGGCAAGTCAAACGTGTTATAAATTGGGCCATGCGTTTAGTTTGTTAGCTTTTGAAAAGGATACTTCTTCCGCCTGAGAGTTCTTCGTAACAGTTTATTCGCATGTAATACCTGACAGCAGATTGATAGGACGGAAGGAAGCAAGAGAAAGGCAGAAGGCAGGGAGGTTAACCAGAATAACGTCCGGTTGGCTACCCTACAGCGGGGAATGGGAAGAGGGAGCACAAAGATGACAGGGAGAGAGAGGAGGGGAAGGAAAAAAGGAAATGAGCGGTTAGTTCGCTGACGCGTGTGTTAGTGCACTAATAGTCACGGACGTTGACACAAGCCCGTCGTCCTCAAGAAGCACAAAAGTGCCTTCACCGCTTTATGGGCCGACGAGCGATGGGGGCGGTGTTCCAGCAGCACCTGCACGGAAAGCGTCCGATTGTCCAGGTTTTTTAGCGCGTTAGCAAGTTCTTGTCAGCAGATTGATAACAAATGTACTTTGCTACCAGGCTGAATATAAGTATGCATGTGTTGCTTATAATCAAAGTATGGCTACAAACTAGAGCTTGTTTTAAGGCACGTGACGTTTTTCTCGGATTTTCTGCGGCAGTAAGAATTGTATTCTTCTTGCTACAGTGGGCGTGTCTTCCCCCGCATTCCTCGCTTATACCTTTATGTTTGCTCGATCGTGGAATTTGTTTTCTCAGGATGCGTCTCGCTCTTGGCCTTTTGGTATAAAACAAGCACCCCCTCCTTTTCGCACCTGCACGTCCTATACTGTTCTTACTATAGTTTTATTGCGATAGCAATTATATGGACACTTCAACCGGATTTCTGCCGTCGGCGTCGTCGTCGCCGTCGTCGTCGCCGTCGTCGTCGCCGTCGCCGTCGCCGTCGCCGTGAGGTTCCGTATAGATAAAATCTTCGCCGCGCGCCGTATGCCCCAGCGGAAGCGTGGGGGGACGCGCGCAACACGGAGAGCGAACGCACTCAATCTCCCACGCGCAAGCAAGAAAGCGGAAAGCCAGCGCCGGAGGGAGCAGGGTGGGGGGGGGGCACTTCTCTGCCAACAACCGCGCTCGTCGCTCGTCCGCACAGTCTCTTATCTCTCCCACGCGCAAGCCAGGAAGCGGGAAGCCAGCGCCGGAGAGAGCATGGGGGGGGGGGGAGGGGGGGGGGGGGCGCACTTCTACGCTTCCAACAACCGCGCTCGTCGTTCGTTCGACCGCACCGTCTCTTATCTCCACACGGCTCTGACCTTTATGCCGCTCAGTTTCCGTTGATAGACCGCACGTACCTTCGCCCGCTGCGCGGGCGAAGGTACGTTGCGCTGCCAGCGTTTTGACAGTCGTTGGCTGCAGTCATTCAGTGTGATCTATTCATGTTTGTTTGCGCGCGCTCACACCACGCTTGTTCATTCAGTTAGTAATAGTCGGGCCACATTTTCCAACGCACGCTACACATGCAATGCTGCCCAGATCGGCAGTGCAGCACTACAGGTGTGTCCCTTCGCACGCGCTGCCCACGGTAAGCGCTTCTCATCAACACCACCGTTTCACACGCGCCTTCTCGTGGTCATCGAGTCTCTCTTCATGTCGGTCTACTTACGCCGCAGCACACCTGCTTACTTAATCAGCTCATGTTTACTACAATTCATATTGCTACCAAGGCCGCTCACCTTACTTCGTATGACATTGCTGTGTTGCTATCGCATTCATTGCTTCGCCCTTAGGGCGAAACTGTGACATTTTTTCTTGAGTATTCAAGTTTCTCAACTCTTTCACAGTGGGAGAATTCTAGGTGCTTTGCATTACATTCATTCTTCGCAGCTCCTTTGCATATAACAACCCTACCGTTCTCTCCTTGACCCTTATGCGTTATCGCCTGCGCTATTCTGAATGCTTCACACCGAGTCACTCCACTTCGCTGGCAGTGTGCCTAGGCAGGCTCATACTGCCCCTCAATATTACCGTGCCATTCTCAAATTAAACTTGACAACGCCGTCATCAAGACGTAACACTGACGATACAAATGACATCCGCTGTGGAGGTGCTAAGGCTCTATTGTCACGAGGAATCGGCTTTCTGCCAACGACATATTTCTCTAAGTCTCGTCTGTTACCCTTATCACAATATAACAGAGAAGAGTATGGGGTGATATGGATGCAGGTAAATATTGTTGTTTTCCTTCGTTTCTCATCCCTGCGCCAAACTCCTATAGCCTCCCTACTGCTCCCTACGAACCTTTAATTATGACCGATTAACGTTGAATTGCCCTTAAACTCTTCAGAAAATCTTGACTTTTCACTCCTAACGCCCATGATTACAACCAATTTACCTTCCGGAGTATAGCGGATTACATTGCGGCCGCTTTGTGCAATATGAGTTGCGCCGCGATCTTGTAGCTAGCGCCAGCTTCAGCGCTTTCAAGTAATCATGGCGTAGTAAGACCAGGGTACAGGGAGCTTGCATGCTGACCTGTACTTGCATTTTTGGGTGGCAGAATCCTCTTTTGGTAATATTGTTCCAATCCATCAACCTTCTCTTCCATATTTTATATATGTGAGTACACAAAGAAATTACAAATATAAGAATAATTTTTACAGAGTGCATACTTCATTATCATGACCTCACGCAACTAGTTCACGACCCCACACGCGGCAACCACATTTTAGATCTTTTACTCACGAACAACCCAAATATTGCCGAAACACATGTTCTAGAAGCCATCAGTGACCACAAAGTAGTGCAGTGTTCCTTCTCGCTTCCACATGCTGACAAAGCACAAATAAAAAAATGCATTCTCAACTATGCGCGAGCCGACATTGAAAATATGAACCGAAAGCTGCTGGCCTTTTCAAACGAATTCCAAGAAGACTTCGAAAACCGTTCGACTAGTCACAACTGGTGCATATTTCGCGATAAGTTAAAGGAGATAGAAGCATCCTGCGTGCCGAAGTCTACGATAAAAACGCGTGCTGACGATCCCTGGTTCACACGAGAAGTGAACAGGTGCTTAAATAAGAAGAAAAGATCATACAAAAAGGCATCACGAACAAACACCACTTCTGACTGGCAGAACTACAAAAGCATATCTATACTAGCAGAAAAAAGTATTCTTGAAGCCAAAAATCAGTACTTTAATATCACGCTTCCTAACTTGTTAAAAACCAACCCCAAGAAATTTTGGGAAGTCGTAAATCCAAAAAGTAAACACTCGATTCCAACCCTTCTGGGAGAAGACGGAAGTGCTCTACCAGCAGCCGAGTGCGCCGAGGAATTCAACAAAAGTTTTGCCACGGTTTTCACAGATGAACTGCCTCTTGACAGTTCAGTTCAGCTATCACAACCACATGTAGCGTTTCCTTTTACACCCATCGTAGTTACAGCACATGGCGTTTCTCTTGCAATAGAACGCCTCCCGCTTAAAACAAGTCCTGGTCCCGACGGCATCAGCACCAAACTTCTAAAGCTAACCAGTCAGTATTCAGCTCCCTTGCTTTCATTAATATTTCAGCAATCCATCGACACAGGATGTGTACCGGATGATTGGAAGTCAGCATTTATAATACCTATATTTAAATCCGGCGACAGTTCCCTTCCTAGCAACTACAGGCCCATCTCTTTAACCTCAATTAGCTGTAAGTTATTGGAACATATAATACACAAGCATATTATAACATATCTAAACGAAAACAACCTACTCCTTATCAATCAGCACGGCTTTCGGAAAAATCTTTCCTGCCAAACGCAACTATTTGAATTAATAACTGATCTTCACCATTCACTACACTCATCGCTATACGTCGATGCAGTCTTTGTCGATTTTTCAAAAGCATTTGATCGCGTCCCCCATAACCGTCTGATCTTAAAAATCCGTAGCCTTAAACTTGATCAGAAAACAACGCAATGGATCGAACAGTTTTTAACAAACCGTCATCAGTCCGTCAAATTTCAAAACCATACCTCGAACCCCGCACGCGTCATATCAGGGGTACCACAGGGGTCAGTGTTGGGCCCACTTTTATTTTTAATTTATATTAATGATATAGCAACTAACATAAATGCAACGATTCGACTATTCGCAGACGACTGCGTAATTTATAAGGAAATAGCAAGCCCTACCGACATTACTCACCTGCAGTCTGCCCTCAATAAACTATCAGAATGGTGTTCTGTTTGGCAGATGCAAATCAACATAGACAAAACAAAACATCTAAAGTTTAGCCCGGCATTGAAAACACAGGTCAATACTTACGCAATTAACAATATACCTATTGATTCAGTCTCTACATTTAAATACCTAGGAATAAAATTTAATTCTAGTTTAACATGGAATGATCATATAGAACACATAACTTCTAAATCATTAAAGAAACTCGGCCTACTCAAGCGGCGCCTTCACCTCGCTACACGTGACACTAGACTATTAGCATATAACTCGCTCATTCGGCCTTCGTTAGAATACGCTTCCATCATTTGGCATCCCTATCATGTCACCTGGACTAACCATCTCGAAGCGGTCCAAAACAAAGCCGCACGGTTCATCCTGTCATCTTACTCGCGATTCCAAAGCGTCACCAAACTGAAAGACTCCCTCAAAATGCCATCACTCGCCATGCGCAGAACATATGCCCGATTAGCATTTTTTCACACTATATTCCATAGCAACACGTCATTTTCCCACTCACATATTTCTCCAGCGCATCACATATCGTCTAGATTAGACCACGCATACAAAGTCAAACCAATTTTCGCTCATACTGAAAAATACCGGAACTCACCTCTCGCACTATCAATAGATCAATGGAATTCATTGCCATCTAGCATTGCCACTATCAATGATCCTCAATCTTTTCTGTCAGCGCTGCAATCCTTTCTTGAACGTCAAGGCATTTCACAATAGTTTTCTTTTTGTATATACTAGTAAGAGTTGGCGTTTTCATTAGAAACTGACACAAATCCACCTGACACAAAAGTCATCCACCTGATGCTCGCATTGTTCTTTAAGTGCTGCCATGATCGTACCTGAAAAGCATTTCTTTTTACACTGAACTGACTGTATTTTATACATTGTTTTTATATTTTATATTTTTACATTGTATTTCTAGGATACAATGTGGACTTATCCTTTGTGTTAGTATTATACCTTGTTGCTTTTAGTTTCTGTTCACCATGCTATATTTGAACTTGCATTCTTGTGTCCACTGAAATGCCATTTTCACCTGCAGTGCGACTACTTTGTTATTCCCGTTTCAACACCCCCCCTCCCCCCCTATGTAATGCCCTTCTGGGCCTTTAGGGTATCCAAATAAATAAATAAAAATAAATAAAACAAGGTTTTCGTGATTTTGACAACACACCTGTGTTATCAAGGATGTTGAAAACTGTTAGAAAAAGAATGCTGTGCAATTCATGATTGGTGCAGCGTAACTTGGGGAACAGCGGAATTTTGTTTTACTTTGCTGCATATTGGACTAAAGATAACAGTGAGCACCTCTGTTCCTTGCCAAGAGGCCACAAAACTAACGTTTTCGATAACACCTATGGAAACCTTATCATATCCTGCACCTGTGTGTCTTCGTTCCTACCTCAGGTACCTCAAAGTAGCCTTTGACATAAACAATATGCGGTGCTTATTTTATTGTTGAGGGCGGCCGACAGTTAACGACAAACATTACCTGCCGTATACGGAGCAAATAAAGTGTACAGTTTTAGACTCCTGCAACTTTACTGACATATCGTTGATTGCAAGGGAATGAAGCAGCTGGAGCAGCTTGCACTTCAGCTATCCAAGTATTCTGCGGTCCCAAGCAACACGATATGGAAAAAAAATGTCCTATGAGAGTATATGTACGCGTACCTTATTTCCCTGGTCAGCTAAATCAGGATTAAATTAATAATTTTACATCCTGGCAAACAATTTTGTTCCGATTTTTAGGTCTCGAACTAGGGGTGCGTTCTTTATTCACCTCCACCAATACTCGCAGAACACCTTCTTGCCCCGTGTCACATGAAAAACGCTGCTCGAAAACCCTCCATTTGCAGAGAAGTCGTTGGTTCTATCCGCTGTTCACAAACAGCTCTATGTGTCCAGATTTCCGCCAATATACATGGTTGCGCTGCGCATCTACCGTTTGTATTCCCCTTGTTTCGAACGGAATCTTAGAGAAAACACCTGTATCATGTAAGAAAATCCGGGCACCTTGGTTGGAATGCTTCAAGCGTCACCTAATAATCGTGGAGTAGTGCACATAATTTCTCATAAGTGCATTTTGAATACTGAATTTAGGAAATTTATAATCAAATCGTGAGACTGGGCAAGTTACTATATTCTATGATTATTTTAATCAGTAAATTATTGAAGGTTGTACAAAATTTAGAAACAATGTGATAATGCAAACCTTTTTAATTATCCATCTTTAAAATAAGCTCCATAATTCGCTGTAATTTCAAGATAGGGCTTTCCAAAAGTCTACGTTCAAAATTGAAGGAAGGATGGAGCAGAATATAGCGGAATCACACCTTTTGCGCACTCTGGTGACAAATATCAAAATTGGTGGCAGTGTCAGGTTTCCTGGTAAGTGAATGTCAATGTATTATTCCTAAGAGTCATCCCTGTATTTGATAAAATCGCCATGCATGACACACAATAAATTGCGTAATTAGAAGATTAAATAGGTAAAATTTGACAGCTGCTCTCTGAACATTGCGATTTCGTATGACGTTACGACAGCCTTTTCTAGTCCTTCATTATAAGAGGTTTCAGTCCACTGGGTATACCACATGAGATTTAAAAGGAAATACCTGCATAAGAAAAAAAGAAGCGGCATATTGCAATTGCACTGTTAGGTTTTATATCTACACCGCGCCAGTTGTCACTCCTTAACTGGTTCTCGATCATTAGATGTTACCATTACCAGAAGCCCGTCAATCGATTACGAAGCGAAGACGAGCATCAAGGGCGGTGACACTTGTTGCCAAACGAACGGGAGTCAGTGTATTCTTTTCACGTCAGTTTCCCCCTACATGTACGTCCGTCTGTGGTTCGAACCCAGTTTTTGATTGAGTTTCGAATAAAGGCTGTGCTATATCTCATCTCTGGAAACCAACAAAAATTCGCCTACGTAGCAAGAACCAAGTGGTCGTATTTTAAATCAACAGGCGCTACTATTGCACCGCGGTCAATTTGCATAGAGCAATTTCACGCTAAATTTTATGCTGCTAGACAGCCCATTTTGACTGCACAATTTAACATAAGCTTCCTGCTCTGTGACGTCGTTAAAGGGGAACGGACACAACATTTCCGAGAATTTTTTTTTTGCCTTGAATGAAGGTTCGCTACCTCGGAACACCAGAGCAGATATTGTCAAACCTCACGACATCCTAAATATTTTGTTCTATTGACTTTGCATTAACCAGTTTAGGCTTCATTTCTACTGTGTTGGGACGTCATGACGCAGTACGTGGTCACGTGGAAGCAGAACATTGCGACGTTTTGACACTCACTGTGGCTGGCTCGGTCGTTTTCTGTCACTACACCGTCCGTCACAATGAGTAGCCATTTACGAGACCACCAAGCGAACCAGAGCGAGTGTCAAAACATCGCAAAGGCTTCTTCCCGCGTGACCACATACTCTGTAATGACCTCACAGCACAGTATCCTCCTGGAAAATGATACCCAAACTGGGCGTAGAAAAGCTATTATATTGTTCCGAGCCATCTCTTTGGATTAATGACGAAGACGATGATCGCCGGGACGTGCGACGTGTTCAGTCATCTTGAACATCTCTTTAAATAGTCTGTTTATATACCGTGCTTCTGCTTTCATCTATTTGACGCCCCGTCATACATTGGTGGATGTGCGGGGTACTCCACGATGGCCAGCGGTTGAGGCATCGTGGAGTTCTTTGAGAACACTAGCACGATGTTGCTTGGGCGGAACAAGCAGAAGTTCAGAGCCATCGGAGTGGTACTACGATGGTAAAGAACATGCTGTGAAGCTGGCGGTCGTTTATATGAAGCTGGCGGTCGAGAATGAAGCTGGCGGTCGAGAATGCAGGCGGTCGATTATAGATCGTAACGTGTCGTCGCTTTTCTGTTGTGCGCGTATGTTGGCCAGATATGCAGTAGTCATGACTGCAATAGCCAAGTGTATATCGCGTTATAGCCATATGTCGCGTTATAGCCATGCAATAGACATGATTGCAATATCCAAGTATATATCGCGCTCTGAAGCTCGTATTACAGCGAAGCTGTATACCTCTACCAGCCAAGAAAATCATCGCGTCGTTGGCGTAAGCAAACAGTTTCACCCGAAAGGCGAAGCATCAATTGCGATAGCAAATTACTAGAGAGCTATACGGTGTAAGGATAGTAGTTTTATCAGCTGTATAAACTTGGATATGCCGCAGCACCAGCAACGCGCAGAACTGTTGTCGACGCCGTCGGTGTTTTATCCGCGTTTGCACCGAACGCGCGCGGCGTTGGTGACTGTTGCCGGTGACTCTGGGGGCGGGCGACTCGGAGGTTTTCGACGAGATCAGAATGGGACACTCATCGAGCAGCGTCGGAAATCTTACCCACCTTCTCGCCTCGCAACGTTTTTATATAAATACGTATTTGGTGCCGCAGCTAAACGTCGCCTCCCCTCCCTCCCGTCTCCCCTATGGTCTTTCGCGCGACGGAAGAAGTCGCGTTTGCTTTCTATATATGGTGATTGTAAAGGAGGATAGAGATGGTTAATTCTGCAGCTCTTCAGGGAGCACGGCGCAGAACGCGCGTTTGCTCTCCGACGTGTGTTCGCTCCCCGTGCAAGCGCGCGTCCTTCGCGCCCTTTCACTCGCACATACAGCGTCTGGAGCGCGGCGACAATTTCCTCGCCGTTGACGTCATCTGGAACCTCAAGGCGACGGCGACGGCAGAAATCCGCTTTGGAGTGTCCATATAATTGAAAAAGTAGTCGCAGTTTCACCCGAAAGGCGAAGCATCAATGGCGATAGCAAATTTGTAGAGAGCTATACGGAGTAATGATGGTAGCTTTAGCAGCTGTATAAACTTGGACATGCAGCAGCCCCGGCAACACGCAGAACTGTTGTCGACGCCACCGGCGTTTTGCCCGCGTTCGCACAAAATGCGTGCGGCGTTGGTGACTGTTGCCGGAGCCTCTGATATAAATAGGCACTTGGTGCCGCAGCTAAACGTTGCCTCCCTTCCCCCCCCCCCCCCCCCCCCCGCGGCCTTTCGCGTGTCGGAAGAAGGCGCGTTTGCTCTACATAGATGATTATTGTAAAGGAGGAAAGGATTGTAAAGGACGCCTACTTCTGCAGCCCTTGAGGGAGCACGGCACAGAACGCGCGTTTGTTCTCCGCCGTGCGTTCACTCCCAGTGAAAGCGCGCGGCCCTCGCGCCCTTTCACTAAACATACAGCGTTCGGCGCGCGGCAACGATTTCATCTCCACTGACGTCATACGGAACCTCACGGCGACGCCGACGGCGACGCCGACGGCCGAAATCTGCTTTGGAGTATACATATAATTGCTATCGCAATAATAAAAACGTCACGGTAAGCAAGCGGCTCGTGCTGGCGCTCGGCACGCGTTCGTGCCGAGCGCGTGCCGAGCGTCCCGCGTGTCGAGCGCTCCCGCGTTCGTCGTCGTCGTCATCTTCCACAGCAGGCTGCGTTGCCGCTCATCATTCCTGCGTAGAATTTCACTTCTGTCGTCGTAATGGGGAGGCCGCGTTTACGGGTTTACGAGCCATTGCTTAAGGCAGTATGAGCCCATTAGCGGTGCATCACTGCATGCTTCGCTCTTCCCCAGGTTTCAAGTTAGTGGAGCTGCATTTCGCTCAATGGGTCATTTGACACACACGCATAAAATTTAATTCACCACTCAAACTGAGCCTACGACTTAACTCTTGCTAACTGTAATAACTAATAAGAACTAAAACAGTAAGAAAGGCGTCCATATTGGCCAAATTGCTGAGGGAGCTAAAGAAAAAAAACTGATGGTTTCATAGCATACAGCTCCAGCACTTCTTATCAAAACAAAAACCCCAAAACAAGCATCAAAACCATATGATGGATGATAAGGCGCGTGTGAACAATGGGAACACCCTCCAACGCGTTCCGGTAAAGATTAGGTTTGCAGCTACTCCAGTGTGAAGTGCAAACCACGTAATGTATGCTAATGACGTCTGCGAATAATGCGAAGCACGTTCCTCCTCCCGCGTGCATTTCCAGGTAAAGATTACGGTTGCGTAAGCTACTCCGAGTGGTAAAGTACCCAACAGCGTAGAAATCACGTAGTGACGTCATCACGGTCTAGCAACTCATTCAGTTCATTCCAGGCTACCATGGGTAGACCACGGAAACTAAATACGCCAGAAGAACAGCGTGAATATAATGTCGTTGTGAAGTAATTAAGGGTGTGGTAAAGCACATTTCACTTGTCTCTGGTTTCACTCTTTGTAGATCCACGTGTGTTAATTCAAGTGACGTCCCAATGGGTAATCGTTGTGGGTGTCGCTTACAGCTTCGCTGTCCAACCACCTTCACAGCGTGGATTGGAGCCACAGTTTTTTTTTTTCTACGGTATAGATGCCTAGAGTCCTGAGCTAACGCAAAAAAGAAGTGAATAGTCGAAAACATTTCAACGCCCCTTTAATATCATTAGGTTTGGTTTCTGGCCGCAATTATAGAGAAAATACAGGCACTTTCATGCACATGACTCGGAAAATGCATCTAGCTTCGCCTCCATAATAAGACAAACAGAAAAAAGAACTGTCGGCCCTTCAACTGGGATGAAGATGTAAGACCAGCGAAGCTGTACTATGGTGGGAATTAGGTATTTGTAATTACGACTATTAAGATGTGTTGGTGTAATTGTTTATTTGAACAATTAAAGAATGAGAAATATATATGATCCGGTTGTATTCATTTATTTAGTGACCACAGGGACCATGGCCTTATGGTCACTACGGTACACCACCATAGGGTGTACGGCAATGGTTGGCACGTTCTTCATAAACAAGTCACCAACGCCAGCGCGCGTTCGGTGCGAACGCGGGCAAAACGCCGCCGCCGTCAACAAAAGTTTTGCGCGTTGTTTGTGTGACCGCACACAGATCGCTGTCAAAACGCTGGCGTGAGCAAGCGCACCAGCAGCATCCAGCGAACGGCTCATACGGTCTATTGCTTCAACGGAAACTGAGCGGCGAAAGCACAGTGCATACAAAGGTAGGAGCCGTGTTGCAGACGGCTTTCAAGATACGGTGCGCGCAGACCGGTCGACGCAGCGCAAAGTACCAGTTGCTCGCAGAGGGAAGCCGCAACCCCTCCCTCCCGGCTGCCTTCCCGCTGTCCTCGTTTCGCGTGAGAGATTGAGTCGCAAGTTCCCCTTGCGCCCGGTCGCAAGATACGCATATGGTGCCGCAGCTAAATATCACCTCCCCTCTCTCCCTCCCGTCCCCCCCCGGCCTTTCCCGCGACGGAAGAAGTGGCGTTTGCTCTCCGTGAAAGAGCGCGTCCCTCACGCGCTTTCACTCGCACATACAGCATACGGCGAATGAGAGTTTTTTTTTCTACATCCGGACGCGACCATCGAAGACTGAGCCCTTAACAGCTTCGCTGTAAAAAAAAAAAAAAAGAACTGGGCACACGCGATTTAACCCAGTGTCCCATTCACTAGCTACTTCGCAATCTTCATTCTCTGTATGGACGGCCCGAAGTTTCAAGCTTCTCGATCAGGTGCACATGCATCATGCATGACGCAATACTTTATTTTTAGTGTACTGCATACATGCACGAAACGCAGAAGCTGACGTCTTCAATGATGGGAACAAATCTAAGACAGCACACACGACTTCATTTTCGGCCCTTGGCGTCAATGAAATCGTGGAAAAAGCACTGTAAAATTATTTGAAGCGCAATACATTACATTAGACTGCACATATCGCATCGGTGTTGCAACAGCACTGGAAACTCTGATTGGCTTTGTAGACAGAAATCCGCTGTGGCCACCATGGTATTCATTGTTTGCAATTTCGCGTAGATAAGTTTGTAAAGATCTCTTATGTGTTTTTCAGGTTCGATTATGTTGTGGGCTAACCTGATAACGTTTGCCTAAAGCAGAAACGTTTTAAGCGTGGACACATTTTCATTCCTGTAAGACATTTGCAATTCATATATGACGACAGTTTCTGCACGCGTATCACTAAATATAGGTGATATTTTGAATGTACCGGGCACACCAGGAACGCTAACTTCTTACCTGTCATAAAATATACTTGTTTGCACTGTCCTAACAACCATGGAATTGTCGAAGTTTGAGGCAAAATACTACAAAGTTACCGTTCACCAGTGGTCATTACCTCTTTCATTAATACTATTTTGAAGGTAACGTGCTGATAACCACCCTTAAAGTTGCTGCAGGGATAAAGCATGGTTTCGTAATTTGCTTTGCTCCATTTAGTGTTTCCTTTATCACATGTGGTTTGTGGCGAACGCTCTCTGCCTACTTTAATCTGGAGCTGGCCTCCCCAAAATTGGCCAATCTTGAAACCTCTTTTGTCGTGGCAATGCCTAAGCCTTGTTAGAATAACCATGTTCGGTCAAATGTTTAAGAAACCGAAGTGATACCGTGAATGAGGCAAGCATATAAAGCCCACGATTGCCGTGATATACCAACAAAAACGGCTCTTTATATTGCCGCGCTTGTACTCCGATGAAGAGGAGGACTATACGAGCAGGCATGCGCGTTTCTATCAAGGCGCGGCGAAGAAGAAGTCGCAGTAGCGCGCTGTATTAAAAAGGCGATCTGCTGCTATTCCTCTTGATCAGGGCTGTGCGACCTCTGTTTTTGACGTTTCGACACTGGTGGAGGTGCTGGAGCCTTGAACCTCATGCGTTCAACCCCTATCAGGCCCCGTACACCCAGTCCGGAAGCTCCACCTCTCGTCCCGAGTTTAGTCCATCGATTCAATCGGCGCCTGCTCGGCCTGAGCCCAGAATTCCCTCCCGTTGCGCCTCCCACCAGCATGGCAGTTCCTACACCATCGGCCACTCTTCCTTCTTCTCACACAGTGCCCGAGCCTTTCCCAGGTGACTCTTGAACAGCCTCGCGTTCCCGCAACCTTCCATGGTGATGCTTTTGAAGATGTTGACGACTGGCTCGATCAGTACGAGCGCGTCGCTGATGTCAATCACTGGACCGAGCGACAGAAACTGACGCATGCTTATTTCGCGCTCGAAAAGAGTTCTCGCACGTGGTACGAGAACAGAGCAGCGAGCTTCCACACGTGGGGCAATTTTCGGCGTCAGCTCCTCGATACATTCGCAAGCTCGGACCGGCGCGATTACGCGCAACAACTTATTGAGGCTCACGTACAGCAGCCGAACGAATCCGTCGTCATGTATGCGGAGGATATGGCCCGTCTGTTTCGCCGAGCTGACCCCGATATGACCGAGGCGAAGAAGGTGCATCATCTTATGCGGGGAATTAAGGAACCGCTGTTCGCTGGCCTTGTACGAAACCCGCCCACAACGGTCGACGACTTCATCAAAGAAGCGACTATCATTGAGCGGGCACTTCAGCAACGTTGCCGCCACTTTGACCGCCTACCCAAAACACACCAGTAAGCGCCGCAGCTCAGAGTGTTGACCAGACTTCTTTACGGGAATGATTAAAGTCATTCTGCGTGAAGAGTTGCGAGCCCTCGGCATTCCTCCTACGGAGTCTCCAGTCGTTTCGGTTGCCTGAAGTCGTGCGCCAAGAGTTGCGGCAAGTCTTTCTTCACCCGCTCCATGCCCTGAGGCACGTCCATTGAGCTATGCCGACGTGCTCCGACGTCCTCCCCCTTCACCGGAGGTACCGCCATTTCAGCCTCGGACCGTTCCCGTGCCGTGGTGGCAACGGGAGTCTGTGAGACGACCTCCTGTTCGCCGTACTGACTTTTGGCGCACGGCCGACCGTCGACCACTCTGTTTCCACTGTGGGGAACCTGGCCACATTGCCCGTTACTGTCCCCATCGAGATGCTGAGATGGCAAGTTTTTCGCCCACCACTTCTCTGCGCTTTGACGACCGTTGTGCCCCGTAACCGTGATCACCTGTCGACCCGCCAAGCAGCTTCACTACGTCGTCGCTTGCAGTCCCCGTCACCTGTGCGTTACCCTTCCCCAAACCACCAGAGTTTCGCTGACGTAGTCAGGGGTGGTCGTCCCCCTAGCCCGCGCCGCGGAAACTAACAGCAGCGACCTCCGGGGGGAAGGTTGCCCAGTGCCGCGACGCCAAAAATACCCCCCCCCCCCCCCCCCCCACGCTACCCAAGAAGACGAGACGACGACGACGAATACTTAACGCCGACGACGTTGCCCATGTAACGCCGATGACGTTGCCCATGCCGATCTTAGCATTCTGATAGATGGACATCATGTCACAGCACTTGTTGACACTGGCGCAGACTTCTGAATCATGCGGCAGGAGCTAGCCGACCGCATTCGAAAAGTGAAGACGCCGTGGACCGGTCCACACATAAGAAGTGCCGATGGGCAGTTAATAACGCCAACGGGAACATGCACCGCTCGAATCCACATCGGTGATTCCAGCTTCGTTGCCACTTTCGTCATTCTCACTGACTGCTGCAGAGATCTCATCTTAGGGATGGATTTTCTGCGAGATCACGGCGCCGTCATAAACATTCTGGACCGCATGGTGACGTTCTCTGCAAGCCCCTCTGCCGACAACATTCATGGCAGGCAATATGAGCATCTGCGAATCGCCGACGATGTGACCATCCAACCGCGTTCCTGCCGCCTTGTATCTGTCTCGTGCCAGAAGCCCTACCATGGGGATGTGATCGCGGAGCAAATCGTTGCACTATTGCTAACCCAAGGCATTTCGATTGCTAGAGGCCTACTCGACATGACTCATGGGCGTGCGGAAGTCCCTCTCACGAACTTCAGTGACGAACACCGTCACATCGAGAAGGGCACCACAATTGCCTACTGCGATGAAGTCACCCAAGTAAAAGACTGTTTGGCTGTACAAGGTCAAGAATCGACCGTTCCAGCCTCGACACATTTGTCTTTCGACGTCAGCTCTACCCTGTCGCCTTCTGAGAGACAGCGCCTCTTGGAACTGATACACCAGTTCGAAGTCTGCTTTTCGATTACGTCAAAGGTGAAACAAACACCACTGACCAAGCACCGTATAATCACGGATGATACCACGAGGCCGATTCGACAAAACCCCTGCCGTGTAGCTCCAAAGGAACGTGAAGAGATTCAAAAGCAAATGACCAAGATGCTGGAGGATGACGTGATATAGCCTTCGAACAGCCCCTGGGCGTCACCCATGGTCTTGGTCAAAAATAAAGACGACAGCTTGCGCTTCTGCATCGATTACCGCAAATTAAACTAAGTCACGAAGAAAAACATCTACGCGCTGCCACGCATAGACGATTCGCTGGACAGGCTGCGGCATGCACGTTATTTTTCATCAATGGACCTGCGAAGCGGGTATTGGCAGATAGAGGTCGATGAGAGAGATCGTGAGAAAAGGGTCTTCGTGACCCCCGACGGTCTTTACGAACTTAATGTACTTCCGTTCGGTCTGTGCTCAGCGCCAGCCACTTTTCAGCGTTTAATGGACACCGTACTATCAGGCCTGAAGTGGCAAACTTGCTTGGTCTATTTTGACGACGTCATAGTGTTCTCAGCTACATTCGAGGAGCCCCTAAGCCGGTTACTCACTGTTCAAGCCATACGCTCAGCTGGTCTGACGTTAAAGTCAGAGAAATGTTATTTTGGTTTCAGTGAACTGTGCTTCCTCGGCCACGTCGTCAGTTACGAGGTGTATGACCTGACCCAGATAAAATAGACGCTGTGGCAAAGTTCCCCACACCGCCCGACAAGAAGGCAGTGAGGCGCTTCTTGGGGCTGTGCGCCTACTACCAGCGGTTCATTGCGAACTTCTCACGTATTGCTGCCCCGTTAACATGCCTTACACGCGACGATGTTCCCTTTCTGTGGGGTGAAAATGAGCAAGTAGCATTTGACGAACTACGCCAGCGCCTGCAAACGCCTCCAGTTCTTGCGCACTTTGACCTGGAAGCCCCAACAGAGCTTCACACCGATGCGAGCAATGTTGGTCTGGGGGCCGTACTGGTACAGTGGCAAGACGGCTTCGAAAAAGTAATCGCTTACGCCAGCCGAACTCTCTCTCGTACGGAGGAAAACTACTCGACTACTGAGAAGGAATGCCTCGCCGTGGTGTGGGCGGTTACCAAATTTCGCCTGTATTTGTACGGCCGTTCATTCAAGGTTGTGAACGATCATCCTTCTCTTTGTTGGCTAACTTGAAAGATCCACCTGGCCGTCTGGCGCGCTGGAGTCTTAGGCTTGAGGAGTTCGAACATGACCATAATTTACAAATCTGGGAAAAGGCACACCGACGCCGACTGCCTTTCGCGGTCACCCGTCGAGCCCGCAGGTACCAATGACGTGGACGTGGACGCTGCATTTTTGGGAGTCGTCGACGCCGTCACCGTTTCACAGAAGCAGCGCGACGACCCAGAGCTACTCCCACTCATAAATTTCTTGGAAGACCGAAGTAAAGACGCCCCGCGACTCTATGCCAGGGGGCTGCCGTCGTTTTGTCTGCGGAATGATGTTCTCTATAAGAAGAACTTTTCTGCCAGTGGCAACACGTACCTGCTTGTCGTACCGGCATCACTTCGCAAAGAAATACTAACAGCATGCCACAATGAAGCCACCGCAGGTCATCTAGGCTACACGAGAACACTGTCCCGACTCCGACGCAAGTACTATTGGCCAAAGCTACCCACTGCTGTGAAACATCATGTACAAACATGTTCCGACTGCCAAAGACGCAAATCACCTCCCGGCAAGCCTGCAGGTCTCTTACATCCATTAGAGGTACCAGGACAGCCTTTCACCCAAGTTGGAATGGATTTCCTGGGCCCATTTCCAACGTCTACAGCCGGCAACAAATGGATCATTGTCACAACCGATTACCTGACGCGCTACGCAGAGACTGAAGCTACGCAGCGGGGCACAGCAGCCGAAGCGGCTCATTTTTTCATCGAAAATGTCGTCCTTCGGCACGGTGCCCCAAAAGTAGTCATCACAGACAGGGGAGCTGCCTTCACTGCAGAACTTCTTGACTCGGTTCTCACACCAAGTGGTACAAGCCAACAGAAAACAACCGCATATCATCCTCAGCCCAACGGACTAACCGAGCGGCTTAATAAGACTCTTGCAGACATGCTGTGCATGTACGCCGACGTGGAACACAAGAACTGGGATCAGATTTTGCCTTATGTGACTCTCCCGTACAATACCGCTCGACAAGAAACTACTCGAATGACACCCTTCAGCTTGGTCCACGGTCGCGAAGCCACGACGACGTTGGATGCCATGCTGCCTCACGAGTGTGACGACATACCTACCGACGTTGTCGAATTTACTCAACACGCCGAAGAATCCAGACAGCTTTCCCGCGTACGTATCTGCTATCAGCAAGGCCAAGATGCAAAACGGTACGATCTTCGACACAGGTCCGTTATCTACACTCTCGGTGATAAAGTATGGGTTTGGATACCCATACGCCGTCGTGGAATTTCTAAAAACTGCTACGACGGTACTTTGGGCCGTACAGAGTGATTCGACGCCTGAGCGACGTGACCTACGAGGTCGTTCCTGATAGTGACAGTAGTTCCAGTCGCCGCAAGAACTTACCCGAAGTGCTGCATGTCGTGCGGATGAAGCCGTACCTGTCGAACTAAGTTTCGTTTGTTCTTTCCTGTTATTTTTGTGATTTTGTTTTGCGTGTCTTACTCTGTGCCATTTGCACACCGCCCTCATATGTGCATCGGGACGATGCTTCCTTCGGAGGGACGCAAATGCCGCGCCTGTACTCCGATGAAGAGGAGGACTCAAGGCGCGGCGAAGAAGAAGTCGCAGTAGCACGCTGTATTAAAAAGGCAACCTGCTGCTATCCCTCTTGATCAGGGCTGTGCGACCTGTGAATTTTGACGTTGCGACAATATGCAATATATGGTACCATGCTAGGCTATTCAAAACATTAGCCACAGATCTTTTTTGAATTGGTGCGCCATCCACAGAGCAGAACAGTAGCAGACCTGGTGCTTCTAAAACATATGCCTAAAATAGAGCAAGTGACTTATTGAAGAGCAGCACAACTACTTGATATACGTGAAGCAAGCGCATCGTGGCGATGTATTTAGGGTAAAGAGTTCTGCCTAAATGTGTGATAAGGTGAGGGCACTAAAAGCATTCGATTCCATTCCACCAGTAGTTTGAAAAAAAAAAAGGATGCTTGTATATATGTTCGCTAGCCGTATCCTCTTGGTAATAACAGAGGTGAACTCACCACTCTGTGTAACTGACGAGGAAGTTTAGTGAACTAACTTGGCCCCTTCATTTCCTCCTCTTTCTCTTCTGCGCATGAGCGTGTATTACGTAAAGCTATATACAAGCCCAGATACCAGTTTTCGGTCGCCATGACGTCAGAATAGAAACTCCCTGGTTAACATTTCTACTCTGCAAATCGATTTCGCGAATGTTAGTATCAAGAATTAGCGTGTATATAAAAAACGGCGCAGTTAAATTCCATCCACGAGGGCGTATGGTGTGAAATAATTTGCACCAAAAATGGGTTTTGTGTATAGCTCGCCGAGATGTCGTAGCAGGAGACGAATGCTGAAAAATTGTGTATCACAGCTCCTCATGAAGTCATTGAGCTGGTAAATTTTAAACAAAATTGTAATATGAAGGACGCAAAAGATTTAACAGAAGAAACTGGTGTCTGTGGGATTCGAAAAAAAGGGAGATACATGTTTCAAAAGCCCTCTTCTCCGAAAAACGGCTAGCATAAAGAGAACAGATTGTATTTCGCGGAAGTCTCTTTCGGCCGCACAATGGATGTGACGTTCAGCTAGATCATTACCCTGAGAAAACGCCGCTTCCATAAACGTGCTATTTTTCCGTATGCGCCTTGTCGGAATACGAATAGCAGGCGCATAAAGGGAATGCGTATCAGAAAAGCTGTGGGAAATGACTCGTGACGCGACCTGTTCCTAATGCCCGCCGCTGTCGTATTGAGGACTGCACTTTGCTTAAAAGCTCTCGCTGCCTCCCATTTCATAGAACTTGTTTTGCTGGAGGCGGTCTGGGAAACAATACGCAGAAATGAAAAAAAGTTTATGTCCCCCTACAAGAAAGATTGCTGGGTATTTCTCCGGCGCAGACGACAGTGAAAATCGATAGGAGTAATTCACATCCATCCTTGTGCGGCATACTTGTTCTTCCCTCCTGCAAGGCTTCAAAGAAGACAAATCATGGGCTACAAAAGCGACGTGTTTTGCCTTAAAGCGCATGCGTACGTCTACACTTTTCTTCACTCTACATGACCAGTAGTGACACGTGTTCTTGGTGCCATAAATATTTAATAACCATTCTTCCTAATAATCGCAGGCATTTAGAGCATATGCCTTTACTTTTATGAAGATACACACCATAAGGAGTACGGCGACTGAGGAGTTCGCCGTCGTGTGTTTATAGCGTTGTCTTTTGGCTGATACTGTATCGTTCGCAGGGCCTCGATTGCTGCAGTTGAAGTTAGAGATTATCGCCTCAACATTTTTGCTACAATGTCGAATCATATCTTACATCGCCAGCTAGTCTAGGCTCCTAGCATACTAGCCACCTTTTGTTGCATCTGCCGCTGGCACAATAAGTTCGTTTATAATAACATTGCAAAGTCAATGGTAATATTTGTAACGCTTGAACACAAGTACAATCAGCAGATCTCGTACTGCAACTTGTGCAATGTTAAGGAATAATCAATCTGCTTACGAACCGATAATGGGCACATTATATGAAATTTAACATTAGGGATGCGATTTTGCAGTGCCCGAAAGTCACGTATGGTAAATGTGAATTCAACGGCATGTCTAAATAAACAATATACAGTCGTACTACGCGGTTGACACATATTCAATAGGGGAGGAAGGACAGTCGTAGTGATCTGAAGCATGTAGATAAAGCTTTACGTAGTTTAACGACAACTTTTTCTAAGGTTGTGAAAACACATAACTTTGACCTAACTCTTGTGACCGTCTGGTGTGTAATATTGTCACTACTAATTCGTTTTAAAACATACATATATAACTTCTGCTCTGTAAGCAGAACGAAAAAAAAGTGTTTAAATTATCAGTTTCAACTTTTCTCTAGACCCGCAGAATCAATTACTTCCACCTTTCAATTTACACTGAAAGAATCTGATTACCAAATTGTGTCTAGAATCGCCCGAGAGCATTACCGAAGCCAAAAGTCGGTTCCAGTGAGTGTAGAGCTGTTGTCACACATTCCGACATTGAATACGAGATTCAAGATTGGGCGGTTTTCTGAGTAGAAAGACCATGAGGTTTCCACGAACCATTCCTCTCGGTCTAATTAAACAAAAATATATAACACAGATATGAGCGTGAACGCTTTTGCTAAAGGGAGCACTGTGCGGTACAATAAACTATTTCGTGTCTCGTGAACAGTGAATCTCTGTTTTTAACGTCGCTTACGTCGCTTAGCCAAGTTGAGAGGCAAACGAGAGCCCGAAAACTGTAGTATAGTTGGTACATGAAACGTGAACCGGTGGTCATGCGGGTAAAACTATCGCTGCACAGAACAGATGAGCTTCAACCTAGTCTTACTACGGTGTTTTCAATTAGGGGCGATGGCCATTTAGGATGAACGCAGGCGCAGTTCTCGCGTTCGCGGGGACAGCGACGCAAGCGTCAAATGGCTCCCTAGCGACGCATGCACGAATGCGCACAATTTGAGTAATCAGCGGTAATCTAGGGTGCACTCAACCTAATAGCAATAGTGCGTGTTGGCCTCGGAGTGTGGTTTGTTTTGCTATGTCGTCCTTTTTTTTCAACGTTGAGAAACATGCTGATAATATTCCTCGCTGGTTGGCTAAAAGATATACTGTTGCTGCTGTACTTCTCAATTTAGCAGCACGTCTTACCGCTATAATACTCCACAATACGTAGCGCAACGCCGGTATTTCCAATCATTCACTTTTTGAACTCCTACCTAACTTTTTTTCTAATGAAAGAGCACGGATATCATCATTACTTCAGCGCCAGTCAAAAGTAAATTCAGTACAATCAACGAAGAAGCCAGGTTCGCCTGTATTATCTTTAATGAGGGCGACAGATATTCCTAGGAAAGCTTAAGCACGCACACAGCCCCTCAGCTTTATACTTGAATGAGAGCGCAATGACCATGGTTTAGCTACCGACATTTAAGTTCTTTGGCAGAGGTACCGTATGACCGTTACATAAAACTGCCTTGACAAAGAAAAAAAACGAAGAGCAATGTTGTAATTGTTTTAGGTAAGTTAGACAATTATTTGTCACTCAAAAAATTTACTTGTCATAACTTTTAAGGCGACGGACCATTGCTACCTTCACCTAATTTTTTTAAAATTCCCAGTTGCCTGGGTCTAACGGGTAGTCCATATTTGTGCATGCTGCCTGTTCGTACAGTTGCGCTACTCTCGCAAATACCATGCCTTCAGCACCTAAGCCCAATAAAGGCGAAGCTGCGCTAAGAAGGTAATGTATGCTGTCCTCAAGTTCAAAATAATCTTCTGCAATGACAATAGCGGCAACAGCTCACAATTCATAGGGGCAGTTCTGGCAGTAAACATTCGCACTCTTAGGATTAGCGGCGAGACGCTGTTTCTAATTAGTTGCAGTGCACATCCGGGATCAGCGAAACACGTACCTCGCGGCAAACGACGGAGCAGCCATCGAATGGATCCCTCGTGGTGCAGGACAGATCGCGCGAGTAATTTGTTTCTCGTCGCTGTGGCTCCCTGTGGAGCGCCGAAGCATTTCTGTGAGCGGCTTAAGCCTGGAAATAGGTTGTCTGCTTTCGCATTCGTAGGTTCTGTAGTTATGCAACAGTGTTATCTTGCTCTTCCGGTCGCAAAAAGATATAGATATCGTACTATAGTCGCTTTTGAGTAACCCAAGCACAGAACATGTTTCACTTAACACTTAGCGAGGAATATAGGAGAGTTGGCAGCTGCAACCACTGTTATCACGTTATGGTTGTTTCTAAATATCGCACTTTAGCGATCCACGTTCCGCTGAGAATGTCATCGCGGGAAATAATTTTGTGTCGTTTTGACACTGTGGCTGCTTTAAGAATCATATACAACGTGATGCATCGTACATCAGCTATGATACCCAGTAGCTTGGCGTAGCTTCCGATGTACATGCAAAAACACCACGAGACTTCGAGTCTGCCCAACGAAGATTACTGCACACAAACCAGCAAGCGCGAAAATTCACTCTGCTATAGGCGCCGGCTCCATCCACAGTGGGACTGGAGGGCAAATATTTGATTTTCTCCGCTATATGCTTATGCTGTAGCAAGTGTGAATAGGTGGTAACGTGCGGCGGTAGCTTTACGACGACGGCAGCACATGATGGCGCGACCAGGACGGCGACTGCGTGACGACGGCTGCGCAACGAAATGAACCGATGGTGCGAAGTGTTGGCGGATGGTCACAAAAACCTAACCCCTCAGCCATGTACGGCCAATTCGCTGTATTCGGTCCATCGCGTGTGTTGAGGTTGATTGAAAACATGCTCGAAACGTTTGATGCCCTTATTATAAGAAAACTACAGCTAACCAACTAAGAGCCCCCTTTTTTTTATCCTCCGTGCCTTTCTTTCTTGTCTATCACTTCTTCCTCAGCTCTTTATTAGCAACGCCATAGTTCGTTTTTCTAGCCTTTCTTTCGTTTTTCGATCAGGGGTCCAGCCGAGTGGCGCATTACGGGAATAATACATGCGTGTCGCCGTCCAAGCCATTGACGAAAAAAAAAAGGAAAGTAAATATGAGTCGTTAAAATTCATCTGGTGGTAGCTTTGAGCTCCATTGTGATAATCTATCATCGTTAAACGCCTCATTACCAGGAAACCATAAAAACAGAGTAAATCAGTGTTGGTTGTCTCCAAAGCTCAACTTGACTTGCTTGAAACTTGCGTCTTTCGGAAGGATTACCTTATGCCTTTTACAGGGTTCTCTATTAACATGTGAGGCAACGGCCGGATTTCATTTTTTATACTGTTATGTGATACGAGGTGTAAGGTTTCAAATGCGTTAAAATTTCATTTGTCGTCCGGCCATTAAGTTCAATTTCAGCGGATCTCTAATAACATTGATATATTGCCAACGAGGTAGCCAACTGACTAGTGGCTACTGCTAAATGTTGATGAACCATGCTGAGTTCGCTCCATTGGATACCAGAGTGAGTGAGTGAGCGAGTGAGTGAGTGAGTGACAGCTTTATTAATCGAAGGGGTAAGGGAGGCTAAGCTACGTAGGCTGCCAGGCTGGGCTAGAAACATGATCTCTACTTTGCACGACAACGCTCCTGAAGACATGTGGTTCTGTACTAGTGAACCAAGTAGTCCTTGAAGAATGGCTGTCTTTGCTGATTAAGACTAGACATGGCCGACACACGATTATTTCGGCTCCACGTAGGAAAGAACTCGCTAGTGCATATACCATGAGACACCCGGACGAGTCTGTGGAGCGCAATTGCGTGAACTACATGCACTATTATGAACACTGAGTTAATTTAGGCGCGGGGCTGAAGCACTTACACAATGTATAAGTAGTTAAACATCGCATATTTGATTAAAAACATAGTATGATAGGCTTTGTCAACAGTCATTGCACTTGGTCTATTTGTGATGTCCCACTAAACCGAGGTGTGCTAACTTACGAGGCTTCCTTGTCGACAGCAATCTAATTATCTTAAGGTTATTTGTATTCGTAGGGTCCTTTTTCAAGACTCCTTCAACTAAGTATTTGCTCACTGCTTGCTCGAAAATATGGCACAGTCAGGATTCAAACACCGTAGCCACAGTGGCTATGGCGTTGGACTCCTTAGCACAATGTCGTGGCTTCAATCCCAATCGTGGCGGCGACATTCTATGGCGGCGGACTGCATAAACGCTTGGTTGCACGTTCATCCCAAAGAATTTCGGACATTGCCCTTTCGGAAATCTGCTGATCTTCGTCGCAACACACCAGCGTACCTCGAGGGGCAGCACGTTCAAAAATTATATTTAGAAAGATCTACCTAGTTCCAACAAGTTTTCGTTAGCAACAACGAGATGGTACTTCCTTCTTATACAATACGCATTTCTGAAACTTACCCCCGTATTCATAAATGCTTGAAGCCCATGCTTGACTTGATCTAAATGACGCCTGGCGTGAACGTGCCGAAGACACTCATTGCATCTGCTTCGGCGCGTTCACTACGGGCGTCATTTAGATGAAGTGGAGCATGAGGTTCAAGTTAAGATGCATTTCTAAATACACGGGTAACTTAGTCGGCACTTAGTCCTGCGTTATGGCAGTGTTTCGGTCCTGATCAAAAACTGCAATAAAGCAGCTGCGAAAATGCTGCTCATTGGATTACGCTGGTGTATTGCGGTACAGTTCAACAACTTTTTTTTAAAGCGGCAATGCCGAAATTTCTGTACATGAAATAACTTGAAGCGGTGAAACTTGATTCTTAATCCTCCACTTCGGCCTGGCGCGGGCTCATGTCGCTGTTTTGGGAAGTAAAACACGACGATTTATTTCATTTGTTGATTAAGTCGGAAATGGCGCTATTGTTATTGTTTTCATACAGCAGACATGGCGTGACCAGCATTTCGCTTCAGTCTTCCAAATTAACCCTCTATCATAAAATTAATCACTACACCCTTATTAACGAGTCCATTTAATTGAATACTTGACCACTGCGGCTCATAGACTAAGTAATGTCCGCATTTTGATGTATCCAACCTTGCACAGTTCGTGTTGCCTTCAGCGCTTGATGCGATACTTAGGAGAATGAACTCGAACTTGGTAGGCTTTTTTTCTTGCGCTTACACTAAGCACAGAAGATAAAATTTTTACCATTTTAGAATCGGTAACATTTCTTTAAAACAGCGATGGCAAGAAAAAGGTAAAAAACTGCGTACAGATTGACGTAACATTCGCAAAGAACTAATGTTGTACCAGCCCAGGGGTCAATCAATATCTTCATTTCATTTTGCCCAGTCAAACTGAAAAATTTTTAACCTGTGTTCCATTCGGCAATCACAATGTACAGATCAGCAAAATCTGGACCAGCAGCACAGCAATCGACGACGAAAGTAAAAAAAAGAAAAAAAGAAGAACACACAAGAACGAGCAGAAACGCCAACGTCAGTGCCCCGCAGGACAAAGCTATAGGCTGACCAACACGAACCGGAAGCAATCTCAAATCGTAGTGCGCCTGCCATGTGGCCCCTCTGCACTCCTCCGCCACTTTTGGCAGGAAAAACGAGCCCGGAGTGCACACAATTCTTCAACCACTTTCGTCTATTATTATGCATTTGGTTTTGCTTCATCGCCTCGATGTGTGTACAGGAATTTGTGGATATTTTCGTCCCAGCTGTTCTCAGGGATATTGTTTTGACTTGCGTTCTCTGCCTTCGATTTGTTTTTATCCAAATCTTGCTTATAGTCCACCCTCGCTTCTACATTGGTCATAAGTTATAAGGCGGAACGGCGAACGAACACCAAAAACTCATTCTGTAAAACAGACAGAAAGGTAACTTAGTTATACCCTGGGTTATATATATGAAATGTATCTTGGAATGCCATTGGGCTTGTGAATAAATAATAATAAAAAGAAAGAATGTTGGCCTAATAGAAGCACCTTCTCAAATGTTTCTACGTTGCGGATAGATGTACGCCGTTTAAAATGGTCTCTAAATGCAGCAGCAGCACAAACGCAGGTTTATTTTCTTAAGCTCTCCCATTTCGTTTCCTGGTCCATAGCATGCAGCATTAGCAAAACTAAAAATGTCTCTCCCTGGAGCCACCGTGGGTACCGACCTAACGATGATCTACACAGCTTTCTGTTTGTTGTATTTCCAACTTTGCTTGCAATGTGATGTTTTATTTGAACTTCGGATAAATTGTCGTCCACAGTCTGTTCCTGACGCTGCTTTCAACCTGTAGCCTTATATTTTGTGGAATAAAATGAACACTTGCCAAGAAGTAAAAGCCTAATAAAGGAAAACTTGATGTTTCAGGGCCAATACGGGTTCCTATATACGTCATGTCATCATTTATTACACTTTAGCTTCTTGGTGAGTGTTCGTTTTATTCCCCTATGTTCATTCCTCGCCAAACGGGTTTCCTTCGAACTCTGGATTAGCCTTATATTTTGAGTGCAACGTGTGTGCATAA
Organism: Dermacentor silvarum; assembly: GCF_013339745.2. Taxonomy (NCBI): domain Eukaryota; kingdom Metazoa; phylum Arthropoda; class Arachnida; order Ixodida; family Ixodidae; genus Dermacentor; species Dermacentor silvarum. The sequence goes on from NC_051157.2 coordinate 105,214,093, forward strand.
CATTTTATATGCTATGGAAAATCGGAGCTGGCCAGGAGGCGCTGTGGCCCTTTGAGTGTGCAGCTGAAATATGCTGACACCACCCTAGAGGGAGACCATGAAAATGGTACGGCTGATTGGATGATAACAGATGCCCGCCTGTATAAACGTAGCTCAATTCGTCTGCGAAGATCTGGCCGTACCCGTGACCGTTGGAGAGGCGCATGCGCTCATACCACGGGGGGCGATAACTGGGCTAGTTTCAGTATATGGCTAATAGTGTTGCCATGTTTCTAGTGGTCAGCGGAAAATTAAATACATTTTGCGCGTTTGATTGTACTTTAGAACTTACGAATAATTAAAGTAAAATTACGGATTCGTGGGCAGAAAAAGAAATGTTTCCTCGTATTTCCTCTTTTTGGCGTGATTTTTTTATATGTGGTCGTTTCATTTGTTGCGCCAATCTTGCGCCAACATTTGTTGCGCCGACTCGCGGTTATCGCTTCCAATGGAATTCTGTTCGTGCGCTCCTGGTGCTCTCTGCACACGTGCACACCTTTGCCTTCTTGTCTGCGCTGCAAGACTTTGTGCAGCGGCCAGTGTTCCAACAATGTAAAAGAAAAAACTGAAGAAAGGCCACAAGACGTTCTGCACAGCAGTGGGCGAACACGGGGAGGGACAGCAGTGCCAGTTTTCTTTCATGTCCAACAGAATGAAATAAAAGCACGCTTTTTATGCATTATTTATAAGCGAATAGCCGCTAACCTTATCGAAACGCCTATAAGACTAAAGGACTGTCTTCCGTACGCGGCACATTTCTCTGTGGTGTGTAAATGCATTGAAGCTACCTATCGACAGCAGCTGCTGCATCGAGTGAGTGCTAGCTTACCCTATCACGGCAATTGCGTTTTGTTAATTTCGGCGACTGCTGTTCGCCTTATGGAACAATAAAAAACAGTTATTTTTATCTTTGCTGAAGATGTTAAATTATGGGTACATTATGAGGGAGTTGTGTTTTGTGGTCTGTTACCCAATGGATACCATATAAAACTTTAAAGCTCAGAAATAGATGGCATCGGCATACCAAGAAATACTACTTATCTCAGCCTTTAAAGTGATTGAATATTACTTCTGCAGCCTGACTTAAGTCACCCGTTTTGCACATTATTGCGAGATTCATACAATTAAGGCCTTTAACCCTTTAAGGCCCAAATTAATTCTGCTCATTGTAAAAAATTGCTGTTTACAATTTGAGATGTGCATGATCGTGGTAGTTAAAAAAATTAAAAAAATTGTGCTCACACTTTTAAATCAAAACTTATTAAATGATTCCAATTGGAATCAGTGGGACTTGGTGGACTTGAAATGCGTCGTTTCAAGCAATACGTGAAAAGTCTATTTTAGATGAAATTCTTTGAAGAAATTCTTTTCTTTGTTGAGGCAGAGGTGTGCGCAACACTTCTTGCACCAAATGCGGGAGTAAGAGCACATTCTTTATTTTTTATAGTTTGCGCAATCACTTCTTTTCATCGGACGAATCAATGTCACCTCGAGGGATCAGCACAAGCTTCGCGACTTCTTTCTTTTTTCAATAAAACTCGCATGCGCTGATTGTCACCATCTGTTCCGGTATAAATTGCCCCCCAAAAAGTTTATCTACATGGCATAAGCTCATATCAACAACATAAAATCACAAAAAGCTGAGCAAGGCTCCACCAATAATACAGGCTTCTGACGCGATAATGATCCATCAGGTAACACGCACCCAAAACATGGCCAAGTACGGCATGGAAAGGCCGTTTGATCGCAAACAAACAAGCGATTTAGTCAGCGAGGTAACGTCAATCGAAAATGTATCGCGTGAGCAGTCGGGGCCGCTACGTCCCAATGATTCCATTTGGAATCGTCAAGATTCGCAAAGATCTCCGGTACCCGCAAATACTTTTTGCCGAATAAATTTACTGCGAAGGGATAGCATAGCACCTAATAGTTCAAATAGGAATGTTCGATACACAAATAAAATTATTGTCGTACCTCTGCACGGTGAAAAGAAGAGGGGATCTCAGCTAATGGCAGGAACAGTGCAAGCGATTCTTTTATTTTTTTCGTTCAGAGGTGCATGACAGCACTTCATTGAGTCTACCACCTTGCCAGCATATGTAGAGCAAGGGCTAAATACGAGTTGTAGCGTAAGATTAACCTTTTTCTTTTAACCCGGTGTTGCCCACTGAGCTACAAAATTGATGATTCCATTTGGAATCACTGGGCCTTAAAGGGTTAACACTGCTCAAAGTATTAGGCAATGCCCGCAAGCTTACCTCAAGCAGTTTGCTTACATAAGAATGTGTGCGCAGTATTGTTGGTTTGCTATTTCGTAATCTCTTTCATGTAATCTCCCTGAATGTTGAAAACACGCTCGTATGCATTTTCCCCGTGAAAAACTTTTACCTAACTCGTGTTAAATAATTGATACTGTGTGTGAAAAAGTATAAATTTGTTTGGTTTGGTTTTATAAGAAGGGAAATTAAGTGCAGCGAGGCATTAAAATGACAGGTATACTTGATGTGAACTATGGAAATGTATAAGATTGTTGCTTGTCTAAATGCTGTTTTGCTGCATCGCTGTATTGTTTTTACGCATTCTTAAGAAGTCATGCGCAAAGAGAATTACGCCATTCATACAAACATATTTGAATTTGGCAATCGCCCATTTCATTCGTAAGCAATTTCTTCTCTCATACGTCACTGGTAAATAAATATATGTCATAACAACTCACAGCTTTCGTTTGTACACGCAGCCTTTCAACGAAAGTTGTGACAGCTGCGTAGGTGGTTTATGGGCGAAGGGGCTCTGCTGCTGGGCATAATTTCACGAGTTGATACTGTGTGTGAAAAAGTATAAATTTGTTTGGTTTGGTTTTATAAGAAGGGAAATTAGGTGCAGCGAGGCATTAAAATGACCTGTAGACTTGATGTGAACTATGGAAATGTATAAGATTGTTGCTTGTCTAAATGCTGTTTTGCTGCATCGCTGTATTGTTTTTACGCATTATTAAGAAGTCATGCGCAAAGAGAATTACGCCATTCATACAAACATATTTGAACTTCTGGCTAGGCAGCCCCATTACGGTGGGGGCTGAATGCCAGTGTACTCCTGCAGAAGTTTGGTTGCATGTTTAAAACGCCAGCTGGTAGATGTTATTTTTAGCTTTCACTATAGCGCGTCCCGTAATCCATTTGTTGCTTTAGGACATAAAACTTGTTGAAGCTCTCAATCAAGGGTAAGGATAATAAAAACCAATCTATTATCAGTGCATCAAGAACTCTGCTGGCTTAGCAGATTCTCTGAAAAAGCCAGGGCGCCATAGTGTTTAACTGTTTAACTGTCTCAGTCATTTCAATCTCTTGGTCACTGCCTTTTGTTTTACATTGGGTAATTTCTGGTGATCTCATTTGGTTGTGAGGCCCAGCCACCAAGCATATTGACGTTCAACTTGCAAATTCTTCATGCTATATCAAAAAACACGAAATCTACACATAGCACCGCGAAGGGACAGAACAACACACACAAAGGCTGGAACAGGAACGAAGCTCTTGGCACCTTAGCGAATGATGAACATTTGGAATAATGCTGCTACATCAACGCAGATGGAAGCAGCAGGAACAAAATGGACGTTGGCTGTTTAATGAAAATAAACAATAAAAATTTCACCGCAAGCTATAACCATTTGTCTTGAAAATATAAATTTCAAATTTCTTACACGTCTGTAGGAGGAGGCGAAACCGGCAAAACATTTACTCTCTGCCTGGCCCTCTTGGGCGCTAAAGCGAGTGAACAAATCTGAACGCATAACTTGCAAGCATTAAAAACTCTAAGAGGATTGCACGTGAGCGAACGGCTGGGCATGTAATATGGCGACAGAGCTTCTCCGAATAGGCGCGGTAATACGAACGCTGTGTGCGGCGGCGGCATCCAGATTTGGAGCTAGCATGCATGTGTCGAAGATTGCGCTCATTTTTGTGAAACAAGAAAACAAGCACTTACCGACGGTTGCTTCGAGGCACACTTTGAGTGGCTTAGGTGCTTGAGTAATATTACGTTTTTCTTGTGTAGAAGCGTAGCAGCGGAGGCAGCGGTGATACACGGCACGGACGTTATCTTGGATGTGTCTGTACGCAACTACACATTCGTGGTTCCAGTCTACGGAATTGCGTGCCCGCCTTCAAGTACGCAAGCTGCAATTTTTCGCTGCTTTTTCTTGACGAGCCACAACATATCCCCGCAATGGGGTCTTTTTTTTTTTGCTTCACACAGGCCATTACAAAATAATCTTTGGGGTAAAATAAGCGTATGTCTGGTGCTCTCTGCGTTGTAATAGCGAGCCTGTAGTGGAATGCATTGATGGTCCTGCTAACCTTTATGAGCGCTGTGCGAGACGGAGGTCTGGTTAGTGTTAAGTGAAACATCTGCACATTTTGCGTCAGGTGCTGAGGACATGTTGCTAGAAACTGTGGGTAGAGTGTACTAGAACATTCTAGATCACTCTACTGTGGGGATAAGGGCGGGATATTTGCTACTTACTGATTACTTTATTATCACTTGGCTTCAATTTTACATGTCGAAATGGGAAAATGGTATAGTTAAAAAGGTAGATGAATTATTTTCGTTTGCAGTAAAGATTGAAAAATGTGTGCACACACGAAAAAAAAAGCTCTTTTTAATTTCGGTGGCTCCACCGGAGCCCGGTCGAAACGTTGCCATTAACAATCAGTTGGAGTTTAAAAATGAATAACTCGTCAAGTAATATATATATGAACGAGAAGAAAGGGAACCGAGGGGCCCGATTTTTATTAATCATATCATACGCAGTCAACAAACAATGGCACCAAGGACAACATAGTGTAAAATACTTGTACTTACTAGTTGAATTAAAGAAATCATACATTAATGAAAATGGATGAAAAAAAAAAAAACAACTGGCCGCAGATGGCGAACGAACCCATGTCTTCGCATTACGCGTGCGATGCTCTCACCATTGAGCTACCGCGGAGCCGTTCTCTCACCCGCTTTCTGGGGTATTTATGTTTTACAACTAGAACTAACCCTGGGAGTGTTAGCCAGCGCCACCGCTCACAAACCTAGGGGCGAATGTGGAACATCCTTTCTGCCGCAGGCGTCACGAGCACGTGATCGTTTTGGGTGATGGCAGTGATAATGAAGGGAAAACGGAATCCAGAACTCAACACGACATACGAGTTATGACAAATAAAACATTGTATATACTGTACACACGCACTGTCATTCATTTACATGAGCGAGTGGGCAATGTCACGGGTGATTTACGGTAAGAACGAGCCCCAGTGCTTCGCCCACTCATCATGATTCACTTCGTTAAGATGCGTCGATTTTTTCGAACTGTTTGATGTTGATTTTTGTTTGTTCTGTCGGAGGAAGGCCATGCCTCTGAAGGCCGTTGCGTTAGGTCCTAATAGCCGGTGATCTTGTTACACCGCTGAAATGGTGCCTTGGTGAAAGACGGTGCGGATTTGATAGGGCACTGGCCAAAGTGATAACGATAACAATGTACTGAAGTGACTCAACAGACCATGCCAGTAAGTATAGGGTGGAGGCGAAAGTAAAGATGGCAACATTTGGCATTTATTGGAGGGTCACTGCGTTCATCAGCCGCACACACAATAACGCTAAGCCCCGCACAGGCTATAGCTTGCATGCTAAGGGAGGAAGAAGATATACTTAGTTCGGTTGCATTAGCTGACGTTGGAGCTCATATTTAAGTTTGCTAAAGAAAAGTAACGGAATAACGGTCCGTTGAACGTGATAGTGCCCTATATTTCGATTTCAATTGGTCTTTCAATTAAATATTGCTCGCAGAACCTACACGTTAGGGGTAATGCATATACTTCGTATTTCTTGTATGTATTGTTTACCCAAGAATTATTTTATGTCTAACGCACTATCTCATCCATTGTTCCTTTCTTTATTTGTTTTTTTCTTTGTGTTACGTATTATGGACGAAGTAGTACTCGCGTAGCCTGGGTCAGCTCTAGAACAAACGTAAGGTGCGTCTAAATTGCTTGCAGCTGCTTAAGATACTGTAGGTAAGCTATTCTATCTGTGGGAAAATAAAGGCTGCTGAATTTCTGGCAGTGCATACGGAATCAGCAAACATTGGTACAGATTGTACAACGGTGCAAAACAGATTTTAATAGAGAGCAGAGAGAGAGAGAGAGAGAAAATGATTTAATGAAAGGCAGGGAGGTTAACCACACCAGGACTGAGCCCGGTTGGCTACCCTACACTGGGGGAAGGAAAAAGGGGAGAGAGAGATTAAGAGAAGAATAGAAAGTCAACTCTTGATATCGCCGACGTAGCAACAGATCTCTGTTCTATCACTGATTATCAATCAGTCCGGGTCATAGACGGTCACTCAGTCCTGTAGTTTTTAAAAATCGCAGCACCGCTTTTGTGGCCTTTTGCAGCTGTGATATTCGAGGCCATGGTCCCAAGATCTTGCTCAAAGTGAACGGTATTCTATCTAGCCTATTGAGAACGTTGCAGAGGTCATGTCTTTCGTTTTGAAAAGATGGACAGTAGCATAGTAGGTGTTCTATAGTCTCATCGACACCGCAGGCATTACACTCGGCGCTATCAGCCATTCCAATCAAACACGTGTAAGCATTGGTGAATGCAACACCCAAGCGTAAGCGGCACAGCATTGTTTCCTCATTTCGCGGAAATCCAGGCAACAGCCGCAGCTGCATAGATGGGTCGAGAGAATGCAACCAATCTTGGGCGAATTCAGTTGTATGCCACTTCTCCAATGTCATAGTTTGCGCTAGATTGCTTAGGTGTTGGGCTGCGTCAGTCCTCGATAAAGGTACAGAAACAATATTTGCTCCTTCGTGTGCTTTCCTAGCAGCTTCGTCGGCGATGTCGTTGCCGGTGATACCGCAATGACTCGGCAGCCACTGAAACACGACGTCGTGTCCTTTTGCGATCGTATGGTGGTGAATTTCTCGTATCTCCGAGACGAGTTGTTCGCAGGACCCGCGACGGAGAGCTGACAAAAGACATTGTAGGGCCGCCTTTGAATCACATAATATTACCCACCAATTAGCCGGTTGGTTGTTAATATAATCAATGGCACCTCGGAGGGCAACAAGCTCCGAAGCGGTCGATGATGTCACGTGAGAAGTCTTGTATGTGATGCTCATTGATCGTGATGGTATAACCACTGCGCCGGTGGAGCTGGTCTGAGTGGAAGAGCCATCCGTATATATGTGGATTCGGTCAGAGTAGAAAGAGTGCAAGCAATCGAGAGCTGCTTGCTTCAAGGCCAAAGTGGGCATGTCCGTCCTTTTTCTTATTCCTGGAACGTAAAGGCGCACTTCAGGTTGTTTTAAACACCACAACGCTGACGGTGAACGTGTCGAGGGTGTGAACCCCGATGGTAGGGAGGCACTATGAATGTTGACCACGTTGGAGAATGACGCCTGTGGTCGTCGTTCTGGCAGGGAGGCAAGAGAGCTTGATTGCATCCGTGAGACGTGGCGAATATGGGCCCTAAGCGTGTCGATGGTCATGTAAGTCGTGATCGGATGGTCTTGAGCCGTGATAACTGTTCTGCTGTTGAGGCGCTCCGCGGAAGGCCGAGGCAAACACGTAATGCCTGTGCCTGCACGCTCTGAAGGGCTCGAAGATTAGATTTGCATGTTTTAGCCAGCACGGGAGAGCTATAGCGTAGGAAGCCGATAAAAAGTGCTCGGTACAACTGTAGCATAGAGCTCACTGATGATCCCCACTCTTTACCAGCGATGAATTTGAAAACGTGAACCATAGATGTGAGCTTCTTCTTCAAGTGGGCAACCTGAGGGCTCCAGGAGAGGTCTCGGTCAACAAAGACACCCAAAAACCGATGATTTCTCTTGTAGGAGATACGCTGGCCATTGATGCACACTGGATAACCAGACATCGCTTTTCGCGTAAAAGCGACTAACGCACATTTTTCTGTCGAGATGGTTAGGCCTTGTGTGCAAAGATAGCCAGTTGCTTGTGTTGCTGCCTTCTGTAACCTTGCCCGAACCTGCGGGCGAGTCACCGCTGATGCCCAGATGCAGATGTCGTCGAGAGCAGAGAATAACAATGATTTTAACCGGCTGCAATGTACATCATGGATCACAAGTAGACAACAGAAATGGGGGAAGTATTCCATCCATGCTTCCCGGTTTCGCAATTTCGAAAACAGAAAGAACGTACACATGTTCCCGTGGAAGACGTAAGGTCTTCTTCTGCAGCAGCGACAAACCCTATCTTTATACTTACCGGAATACCTTCACAGCGTACCTAAATACGTGGTATACGAGTATAGTTCTCTTCTAATCATAGACGTCCCAGGTTCCGTGTGTGTCCTGTCTTTCTCTCTACCTCGTAGCTAGTGTCTTACGAAATCTATCGCACACACATTTGAAATTCTATTCAACGTATTGAAAAGCATCCTCCAACATACCCTTACACTAACTCTACCGATATAGCCAGCACGTATTGGGTATTTGTTTTTTAACAACTCCGCACAGAGATGTGAATAACCTGCGTATTTCCATTGCATTTACGGCATGGCAGCCAAATCACTTTTCAGATATTATGGAAGTGCGGTGCAAGATAACAAATATGATGCAGTGGACTGCCATTCATCTGGACATCAGAGCTCGTCTTTCGAGGCCACAAACTGGTCCTCTTGAACCTGTGATACAGGGTAGTTCTTCAGTATGTGCTCAAATTCAGCTACATACAGAAAATATATTGCAAAAATATTAGTCTAGTGCTTCATAGAAATTTCATTTCTTCTTACTCTATTAGACATAGGCGCAAGTCCCAAGAAACGATTTGATTTCACGGAGCTCGTAATTGCGATTTCATTCTCAACACGATGTCAAATATAAACCTTGGTCAGTGAGGAAAATTATACAGAGAACGTTGTATACAGCATGCAGAGCTTCTCTCTAAAAAAAAAAGAAAGATCACGTTATATGCACCTTTTGCTGCGGTGGTTGCTAGACGAAAACGGCCTCAGCCCCATAACATATAACTGTGCATGGGCGCGTTGTGGTCACCCTGATTTGTTGAACCTAGGGGTAAATGATAGTCGGAATTCATAGCTTTCGCACCAAAAAGTATTAACCTCAAGGTACAAAGTTGCGCCGCATGACTTCAAGACTAGTGGGGCCCGGAGTTCTATAGTTAGGAGCTTTCCAGCCGAAAATCACTTTCTTGAAAGTAAGCGCCATATATTTGCGACCAATGCATTTCTTGACATCATGCTGAGGCTTGAGAGCTCTTCATGATACCGTTACAGATTGTTGCGCTCTGCAGCACGCTCTTTCACATTATGAAAATAATCTTGCAGTGATAGCTTTGTTGGGCAATTCATTATTGCAGTATTCAATCATATAGGTACATAATATATCACGGGAACAAAATTATTAGAATTTTGCCTTCTCAGTAATACATTTGAATAAACCGACATTAAGACAAGACCATGATGGCAAAACTAGCGAAACATAAGCACCTATGTAGCTTTTCCCAGAATACTAAGATTATTCTGCTAAGCGCTACTGAAATAAAAAATTCTAACTACTGCTCCCACTCTTCCTTCCTTTCTCTTTTTTAACCATGTCACGCCTTCTCCCGTCAGTGCAAGGTAGGAAACCAGACGTGCGTCTGGTTAACCTCTCTGTCGTTCCTTGCATATATCATCTCTTTATCTGATTTCGAGTAACATATGGCAGTTGAGTAACACCAAATGCCGAATGACGGAAAGTGAAGAGTTTAGTATTCAGTTCTGCAAAATGCAATCCTTACATGGCTCCAAAAATGCACATCTTTTTAGAACTGTTTTCCGTTAAATTGTACCGCAGGAGTGTCGCACTGTCATGACATGCAGACGATAGGTCCTATGCACAAATCATTCTGACTACTGAGTGACAGAATCGCTCCTCCTATAGGGTGTGGGCACAGCTCGCATTAGCAGCAAATTGTGTTTTTGTCCACTTTTATTTTCCTTTATCTTATCATTTCTACGCTTGAAATAAAAGTAGCGGGGCATTCATTCTTTAGAGTGCATTGGCTGTGTTAACGCAATGACCTATCTATCTTATGATTGGTGCGTAGTTGGTGACGATGTTTTTTATTGATACGAAAGATTCACACGGTGAAACGGAGTCCAGGAGGAAGCCACAGGGAAGGACCAGTCGGCGCGCAGTACAGTTGAACTCACGCGCCCCACACTACTTCTTTCTCTGTTGCATAGTGTTGGGATAATATTTTATATTGATGGACATGCGCACTAGCACATATCCAGTGACCCAAGCTGGCATTGAACATGTTCATTAAAGAGCGGAACGTGCTCAGTGACCCATACCCTGTTAGAAAAATTCCAAATATATATGGCGTATTTTCGATTCCACGTGGCCCGCAGTTTCTTGCAAATATTTTGTTTTGTCTTTGAAGAGCGGCCCATACCCCGCGGTACATACGAAGTGGCCCAATTTAGTGTCAAGGACGTTCGTTGAACAGTCATTAACGCACGTTAGCGTGAAAGAGGTCCGTTGAAGAGTAACACGTACTCAATGTCATATACTCAATGACCGAAGTTGGTGAAACGTTTGCTTTTAAGCAAGGTTCCCTCAGCAGAGCAGCCCAATAATCTACCCATTAGACAATGGAGTACCACTGACCCATGATGCGGGAACACGGTTAGAAGAAAGAAACAAGCATGGATACTCGAAAGTGTGCGAAGTGTCCTAGGAATGGTAATCGTATTAAGTATTAGTATTGCGGAACGCTTTATAACTTGAATTGCAGCATACCTGACTAATCCGCGAACAATTAGTTGATATCTGAAGGTAACATTGAGTATGTTTTCTGGCTGGATCTGGAGTTCCGCGCCGTGGGCCCTTTATTAGGGTGAAAGCCTTGTAGATCTCATTAGTCAGACGAACTTGAGCGAAAACGTGTCGCGGCAGACACGAAAGGTACAAAAAGGCTACGAACCTCGATTTTTCGTTGGAGTCCAATCAATGATCTTTGGTGGGAGTCGAACCCTTGGGCTTAGGTGAGAATAGAACACAAGACCTTTGGTGGGAGTCGAACCCACCACCTTTGGTGTTAATTAAGGCGGTGGTAATTGGGACATATGTAATTAATATATAATTAATTAAGGCACTCGAACCTACCATCCTTGGTGGGAGTTTAACCGACAACCATAGGTGGGAGTCAAACTCGCGAATTTTAGTCTTAATGAAGGCAAATATGTTTAAGGCACAATTAACTAAGATAGAGTTAATTAAGGCACTTCAGTGCACGACCTTGGGGGGGAGTCAAACTCTCTACCTGTGGAATTACGAGGGATGACCAAGTGAAGTACACTAAGCGATTAAGGGGGATTACTGAGCGGCGTAGACTAAACGAATTAATGGGGACGCGTACGTCATGTGTCCATCTTTAATGCATCAGCACTTGGGATTTGGCCTTCAAGTCGTCTTAGGGATCTTGTGAATTTCTCTGAAGAGACCTTGTGAATTTCTGTTCTCATTTCTATGGTAATGGTATTGTCAGTGTAGTCAAAACAATATGTTCCCATAGGGTTGTTCGTAGATGATTGCGTTTTTTTATGAGATGACTTGTTTTAGCAACCACGATGACCTCAACACAAGTTCAGGTAACATTTTTGACTAGTGCGAACAATGAAGAATGATGGTTAATGTGGAAAAAAGTGTATTCCTCCTTATATCTCTGGAGAGGGCAGCACGTTCATATATATTTAAACTAGAATGTTCACCCTCAAAAAAATGTCGCAGTTTCGCCCGAAAGCTGAAGCATCGATTGCGATAGCAAATTAGTAGCCAACTATGCGAACTAAGGATAGCAGTGTTATCGGCCAAATAAACTTCTAAACATTCGCTTACTAAATAAATTAACAAGCACGGTGGAACGCGTGTAAAGGTAAACATGAGCACATCTCGCTCGGTGACCGCGGAAACTGACTGTCAAAACGCTGGAGTGGGGAGGCGCTGTATCAGCAGCGAGCGAATTGGCCTTCGTGTGGTCTCTTGCTTCAACGCGAACTAAATGTCGAAAGCACAGTGCATACGAAGCTACCGTCACCAGTTGCACTTTGTCCACATCGCAGATCGCTTTGAAGATGAGGCCCGCGCGGACGCGCACTTTTTCCACGTCACAGATCGCTTTCAAGATATGGCGCCCGCGCGGCTGCCGGAGTAGACCGCCTCCCTCGCCTCTCCCCCCGTGCCTCTCGCGCGACCAAAGAAGCGCACTTCCGCCCCCTCTTTCTCCCTCGCGTGCGAACGATTGAGCCACGATCAACGGCTGACCCTCGCGAGCTTTCACTCGCACATACAGCGTACGGTGGGCGGCGACGATGTTACCGAGTGTCAACTTTGTACGGAACCGCACAACGACCACGTCCACGGCAGAAATGCGCTTGGAGTGTCCATATAATTGTTATCACAATAAAAGTTACTAAATACAAATACGCTGAAGTTACTTTTACTAACAATCTATGCTATAGTCTCCATTTTAGCAAGATTTGCGCTTGCGCCTCTTGTAATCTGTGTTTTTTTTAATCTAAACTTAGAAGAGCACCTTTTATTCTCAACTCACTGGCTTATTTCTCAATGATTAGGCCAAAATTAACGTATGCTGGCGTGGTCTGATACATATATGCTCAATGTAATATTTATAGTGTTGAATGAAATCGAAGGCAAGCTGTCGAGTTTCTGTACAATAAATTAACTGCACTTGACTCGCCATCAACACTAATTAACTCTAACATTTCCTCACTTGAAGTACGCAGAAGAAAAAAAAACCGTCTTAAATTTATCGACCTAAAAGTTTACAAAAAAAAGTAATCCCTCGACCTTTACCCGTTTGCAACGCCCGTTGTAACCAGGCATACTCGGCACCTCCGTCCGCTTACTCTAACTCCCTACTGTGGCGAAATTTACTCGTTTCAAGCACCGTTTCTTTCCACGCGCCACTAATAATTACAAGTGTCTAGAGTGCGCACTGTAGCATGTCACTCTAGAAGTTTTTCTACCGTGTTACTAGTTACGATTAGTTATTGTGTTTGTGTACTTTGATACCTAACCTGCTTTTACCTGGAGTCTACTGTATATAATTGTTAAAATTAAATTAATTATATAATACGAATTTTCTCCGCTAAAAAGAGCGTCAATACGCAATCGTTGGAGCAGCTGAACTTTCATCATCATTTATTGTCCCTTAAGAACCCTTTATTTGGCCATTACATAAGCAGAGGGTAGCGAAAGGAATATATGCGTGGTCCATAGCCACTAAAAGCATAGCGGAAATGGAACCAGGTGACATGTCTTCGTTTTTAAATTGCTTGTAACCGTCAACTTTGCCGTTGAAAGTGTGAGTTGTTAGAGAGTGCGCTTTGGTAATTCTTGAAAGCGCGCGAAAGTAATTTGGAGCGGTAGTGACGTATAATTTGCAGTGCGAGAAAGTTCTGATACCGTGAAGAGCATGGACCGCAGCTGTAAAAACAACAGAAAGGAGCTCTTTCCGTTGTTATTACAGCTGCGGGCTATGCTGAATTTTAAAATCGTGATAGCACAAAGCTGCATCCAAAGAGTTGGCTCTCATTAAGAGCGCTTTGGTTCGAGAAGCAATTAAGTCTAGCTTCTCATTAAACTGGCTTGTCGGCAAAAGAACTGTAAGAATAGAATAAATTCCCTTAAAAATGAAGCCATCTTTTGTGCGCACAAACAAAGAGTTGCCTTTGTTAACATTCAGGCTGTATATATTTCTCCCAAAGTATCTGACACGCGTAGCTACTTCTCCCTTTTTGAGAACATTCTTTGGAACGGCACTGCTCATACAATTTAGACGTTGTAAAAACTTTCTACATGTTCTCGTTTTGTGCAATCAAACGGAAGCACGTAGAGGAACATAATGAAAAGAGAAGTTACAGCCTGTCCGCATTTCGCTAAACGCAGGCAATCGGGCGGAATACCGAATAAGCGAAGGCGCGAACAAGAGTGGCCTGCACGATGCAGCCATCTGGTGGCGCTGAGCTCAACCAGTCAAACACAGATTTATTATTGCGATAGCAATTATATGGACACTTCAACCGGATTTCTGCCGTCGGCGTCGCCGTCGCCGTCACCGTGAGGTTTCGTATAGATAAAATCTTCGCCGCGCGCCGTATGCCCGAGCGGAAGCGTGCGGGGACGCGCGCTATCACGGTGAGCGAACGCACTTAATCTCCCACGCACAAGCAAGGAAGCGGGAAGCCAGCGCCGGAGGGAGCGGGGGGGGCACTTCTACTCTGCCAACAACCGCGCTCGTCGCTCGCCCGCACAGTCTCTTATCTCTCCCACGCGCAAGCAAGGAAGCGGGAAGCCAGCGCCAGAGGGAGCGAGGCGGGGGGGGGGGGGGCGCACTTCTACTCTGCCAACAACCGCGCTCGTCGCTCGCCCGCACCGTCTCTTATCTCCACACGGCTCTGACCTTTAAGGCCGTTTTACATGGTGCGATTTTGCACTGCGATTATCGCACCGGAAGTGCGATTTCCGTCGCATGCGACGAAAATCGCAGTCGCAGGGCCGATTCTGCGATTTTCGGCTGCGACCAACCGGTTGATCGCAGCGTCGCAACGTCGCAGCAATCGCTGCGATTTTTCCGTCGAAATTGCGCCGAGAGGTATTTCGCGGTCTGTTTTGGAAAATGGCGGTGGTCGCTCAACGCAACGTTTATAGATATTTTTTGTCTATAAATATTGGATCAACAAGCCTCGAACAGTGCAACTAATTTAGTGGAGCCTTGGATTGCGCAATCGGTACGTAACATCAGCACCGACACGCGAACAGTGCAGATAAAAACTCGTAGGTCAGATTCGGTTCTGTGATTTCTATGAGTTTGTTGACACGCTACGTTGCTAATCGGGCGACGCTGTTTTTTAGGTTGGCTTCGGGTGCTGATAGTACGTACTTTTGCGTGATTTTCCGTTATTCACACGCGCTGCGAGTTGGTAAATACTACAGGTGTCCCTCACGGGAAGGCATGGCCTTCGGATGTCGTCCCAATTTTCTGGTTCTGGAGACAACTCGCGATAATTTAAAGGATATGCAACTACGGAAAAATGCTAAGGTCAATAGGTCACGTTATACGCACGCGCGACCAATTAGTTGCAGTCGGTTGGTTAGGGCTTTCATGCGCATTTTCCCCAATGAATTATCTCATTTCAATGTTCTGTTACTTCCGCTGCGAGACGCAAAGCGAACGTGCAAACTGGATATCGCAATGAATGTTCTACAATAGCATATTTCACGCTTTGACTGGGAATAAATAGTATTGCCAATTTGTTTTCGAAGCAATATTTAAACAGTTTTTTTCTCATTTTTCTGATGCATCATTGTTCTCCTGAATAAAAAAACCAATAAACCTTCAGTGTGTTGCAGACTTTGTATCCTTACTGCATCTGTATTAACCCTCACATTGAAAGGTAATTGCACATTTCGCTTACTTCAGCGCATTGAATTACTTTTGTTTATGCTGGTTGTACCATATCGCAGTACTCTAAGAAACTACTTAGCCATAAACATCCTTGCCGTTTCTTGCTGCTCTCTCTTTACTTCCTGTAAAACACATGCAATAATGCGAAAAGCAGGCAGACATCTGGTTTTTATAAGTACTAGGTAACACAATAAGCAAAAGCAGATCAAAATTGTGCAGTGAAGTCAGCCGGTTGCATTCCTTCGTGTGAATGATAGTATCTTTTCAAGTGTGGGTAGGGTCTTGCATTTCCACAGCTCATAAAGTGTGCAGACGCATCACGAGGCGTAGGTATTGCCCATCAAGATGGAGGCAATGTTGCTAATGAGTCTGCACTTACATGTATTACTGCATAAACTCGTATAACCATATCCCATCATTACTCAATCGAGCTTGCTGAGAGTCATATTCACCAAAATTATACTTATCCGAGCTTGCTCTGACTCATATTCACCAAAATTATACTCGGCCGAGCTTGATCTGACTAATATTCACAAAGATTCTACTCAGGCAAGCTTGCACCGAGTCATATTCACCAAATATCTACTTAGCCAAGCTTGCTCTGACTTATATTCATCAAAGTTCTACTCAGGTGAGCTTGCACTGAGTCATATTCACCAAAAATCTACTTGCCGAGCTTGCTTTGACTCATATTCACTAAAATTATACTTGGATGAGCTTTCCCTGACTACCACATGACAATATTCACTAAACGTTTACTCAACTGAGCTTGCTCTTACTCGTATTCACCAAAATTCTACTCAGTCAGGCTCAAACGAACTCAGACTCACGGTTAGTTCGAAGTCTTAGTGAGCCGACGTTTGAGTGAGTTCACCATGCTATGTATACATTACATTATGTGACCTGTGCGGTGAATAAGCAAACATTGTCTATGAGTACGTGTTGCATCGGGTGAAATAAGGACAACTGTAAACACTGCAGTTAGGTTTCTAGAGTTTAACTGACCGTTGCGTCGATTCAAGCAAGTGCATTGGATCTGCATCATATTTTTTGCCAATCCTGCTGGCTGTCCTGGCCATTACTGGGTGGCCACATTTTGTACATTTCAACAAAAAGTTGAATAAGTGACTGTAGTGCAATATATAAAAAAAAGATGCTTGCATCACTGCACGTATAACAATCAGAACATGATACAAACACATGCACATAAGATGCACACAAATGACAAATACATAAACAGGTGGAATCATCTAGCCACCACCTATTGAAAAAAAAAGCACAGGACTACGTATAACCATTCCCCTTGCCAGGTACATGGGCTATAGGAGAAACACACGTGCAACCTAGCAGTTACCTCGAGGTAGCAGCTATGGACGCTTTTGCATTCGCAGCTGGCCACTCAACCACTCAAGTGTGTTCAGTGTGCACTTGTACTTAGGCACACTTTTTAAAGCGAAGCTTTGTACCTCTACCAGCCAAGGGTTCTGTCGTGTCCGTCGTTGTAATCAAAAAACGATCCCGACGAACCGCTAACAATTGCAGGTGTAGCAGTATAGCTTACTTGAATTCAGGCATTCAGCGTACAACTAAGCACTCGTTTTCGCAAGAAAAACCACAAAAACAAGCTTCAAAGTGAAGAGCCAACATGAAGGATGATAAAGGCTGCGGGCAAACAACGGAAACAGGCTCGGCGCGGTCCGTAAGATTAGATTGCAGCTGTTGCAAAGCTTATGCAGCTGCTTGAAAGAGGGTTGACGTCATTCGAAACCCTTCCAGCCTAGTAACCGCTTTGGTTCATTTTCTAGACTACCCCACTATGGGTAGACCACGGAAAGTAAAGACGGCAGAACGTGCATTCGCGGAAGGTGCATTGATTTAACCTTGGCAAAGAATGTAACGACAGTGAAAACTGAAAATTTGAGTGTATATCACACCGATCATAAAGCGGTAGTGAACATTGTTGTGAAGTAAATAATAATAAAGGCCGTGGTTAAAGTTACGTTGTAGTGTGTGAAATATCAAGTGCGCCGCAGTCACCGTGAGGGTCGCGTAAAAAGCTTCGCTTTCCAACCACCTTCACAGGGTGGATTGGCGGGCAATTTTTTATTGTTTATATCTCAAACATTTAATGTGGCTCCTCAAAATTTTGAGAATGTTTGGATTCTGAGGCTTGCAAAGTAAATACTTTTATTCCATTTTCGTTCAAGGTGAAGGCTCATACAAAAGATTAGAGATATTGTCAGTTCCCCTCACTTTCTCTCAGAACATAAGTAGTCTGTTATTGAGATTCTAGCAGCTTTTCAACAGCAAGAAAGGGAATCAGCTTCCCCTGCTTTCAGCATTGGGTTAATGCAGGCAATTCAGGAAGGCATAAAGTTTTGCTAATACAATCGGTTCGGGAATGCCAGATTAGACTGCACCTTGACACTTTCCTTGCACTTTCTTATTTTGGTCAAATAACCTAGTTTGAAATGGCTCCAGTTAGCATGCTCTAACATTGGTCTAATATAGGTTAAGTACATGACTAGCTTAACAGACTGGGATGCTGGCTTTCATTTCCAGGAAAGGATTCATAGCACCTGCTCCAGTTGCATATGTTTTTGGTTATCAGGGGTATTCAGCCTCACTTTAAGGATAGCGTGCTGAAGCAGGTAGAAGCACACGCATGCCATTAGTGGATAGTTTCGATAGCTTCTTACCTTACACTTGCCACCATGAATACAAAATGTTAGCGTTCGATTTTGTTATTAAACAAACAAACGTACTCTAAACAAGGTATTTTAATGTTAGCCGTGTGGCTACGCGGCTGCGCTACGTACTGCAGCATATTGACTTAAGCTTCTTGACACAGATTCACAGCACACTAACAGCGCAAGAAACAGGACGAGAAAATAGACGACGCCCATGTCTGCCAGAATTATACAATACTACGTACACAAGTGACTGCAGCTCCTAAAAAAATGTGGTGTCGGCTTTTACGCCTTTCGAAATATTCAGAGAGCCCTTGTATGAATAATTACAGCACAGGCGCCGAGACGGACGAGCCAGGCTGGCGCTATGATAAACGTTCACAACACAAATTCCATTGCACGTTCAGTAATGACACACAGATCATTTGCGGCTTCCTTCAGGGGCAGACGTGAGCTTTTGGGTTGGTGCTTGCTGCTAAGTTTGGCGCAAGAATATTGCTAGGAGCAGGAACCGCTAATGCACAATCACGAGCAATACACACACATCCGTTTTTCAGAAGCCGACGTTAAGCACGGGTAGCGCGAGGGTCTCTGCGTTGACATGACGACTTCGCTGCAGCCGAATTCCGAATACTGCATATGCGATGACAACAGCTATAGGGGCTTGTTGATAGGTCCTCTTGTAATTTGTTTAACCGCAGGAAGAACGATACAGGCATAAAACACACACGAGACAGCACACAATGCCAAACGACTACCTGCGAACAGCTGTTTACGGCCGCCATTTCTCCTCGTATTGAACTTCACAAACCGCTGTTGCGCACTCCAAAACAAATTAAACTTTGAAGCGTTTTTAAATTACGAAACGCACGTATTATTTGGTCCTAATAAAGAGAGGTCAATTATATTATAACGCGCATGTCTTTTTTCATTCCATTCAACGAATTTATGCACGTGTGCGACAAAATCTGGCAGCAAGCAACCCTGGGCGTCGCATCAGTCGCATTGTTGACATCGCACCATGTAAAACGGCCGTTGCGAATATCGCATCTGCGAAAATCGCAGTGCAAAATCGCACCATGTGAAACAGCCTTTATGCGGTACATTCGCCGCTCAGTTTCCTTTGAAGTGATAGACCGCACGTACCTTCGCCCGCTGCGGCGTATGCGTTTGCTGCCAGCGTTTTGACAGTCGTTGTCTGCAGTCATTCAGTGTGATCTATTCATGTTTGTTTGTGCGCGCTCACACCACGCTTGTTCATTTAGTTAGTGATAGTCGGGCCACATTTTCCAACGCACGCTACACATGCAATGCTGCCCGGATCGGCAGTGCAGCGCTACAGGTGTGTCCCTTCGCACGCGCTGCCCACAGGAAGCGCTTCTCATCAACACCACCGTTTCACACGCGCCTTCTCGTGGTCATCGATTCTCTCTTCATGTCGGTCTGCTTACGCCACAGCACACCTGCTTACTTAATCAGCTCATGTTTACTACAATTCATATTGCTACCAATGCCGCTCACCTTACTTCGTATGACATTGCTGTGTTGCTATCGCATTCATTGCTTCGCCCTTAGGGCGAAACTGTGACATTTTTTTATTGCGATAGCAATTATATGGACACTCCAAAGCAGATTTCTGCCGTCGGCGTCGCCGTCGCCGTCGCCGTCGCCGTGAGGTTCCGTATGACGTCAATGGAGATGAAATCGTCGCCGCGCACCGCCGAACGCTGTATGTGCGAGTGAAAGGGCGCGAGGGACGCGCGCTTTCACGGGGAGTGAACGCACGGCGGAGAATTCAAACGCGCGTTCTGTGCCGTGCTCCCTCAAGGGCTGCAGAAGTAGGCGTCTCTTTCCTCCTTTACAATCACCATATATGTAGAGCAAACGCGCCTTCTTCTGACGCACGAAAGGCCGTGGGGGGGGGGG
This sequence comes from Dermacentor silvarum, assembly GCF_013339745.2. NCBI lineage: Eukaryota > Metazoa > Arthropoda > Arachnida > Ixodida > Ixodidae > Dermacentor > Dermacentor silvarum. Next base: position 105,234,264 of record NC_051157.2, read on the forward strand.
GGGGGGGCAGGGAAGGGAGGCGACGTTTAGCTGCGGCACCAAGTGCCTATTTATATCAGAGGCTCCGGCAACAGTCACCAACGCCGCACGCATTTTGTGCGAACGCGGGCAAAACGCCGACGGCGTCGACAACAGTGCTGTGTGTTGCCGGTGCTGCTGCATGTCCAAGTTTGTACAGCGGATAAAACTACTATCCTTACTCCGTATAGCTCTCTACTAAGTTGCTATCGCAATTGATGCTTCGCCTTTCGGGTGAAACTGCGACAACTTTTTTACTGCAGCTACCAAGTGCATTCTACTTCACTGCTGATGCAAATTTTCGGTAATGGTGTTCACGATGTATATAATCGGCTTATGTTGACATAGAATTATTAGATATGGAGCACCAGGCTTTTTGCATAAGTGTTCGAAGACAACATGAGCACCACGGTCACGAAAGGTCAACGACATGCTCGGGAAATGACATCCATTCGACATAACCGCAATAGCAGTTGAGTGTCTTCGTCAGTCTTTGCTACTGGTTTATGAGGAGGGGTCTTGACGAAACTATCATTGCTAGGTCATATGGTATCATCATCATATTGTCATCGTCATCAGCCTACTATTATGTGTACAACAGGACGAAGGCATCTTGCAGGGATCTCCAATTAACCATGTCTTGCGCTGGCTGATTAGAACTTCCGATTGCAAATTTCCTACGTTCATGAGCCCCCCTAATTTTCTGCTGCCTCGACTGAGCTTCCTTTCCCTTCGCACTCATTCGGTAATGCTAATGGTCTACCAGTTATCGTCCCTACGCATTACATGGCCTGTCCAGCTCCATTTTGTTCTCTTAATATAAACTATAAATCGGCTCTTCCCGTTTCCTCTTTGATCCACACCGCTCTCTACCTTGTCTCTTAACGTTACGTCTCACATTTTTTTTCATTCTATCGCTCTTTGCTTGGTTCCTAACTTGTCGAGCTTCTTTATTAACCTCCAAGTTACTGCCCTGTACGTTAGCACTTGTAGGATGCAATGATTGCACACTTTTCTTTTCAACATTGGTAAGCTCCTAGTAAGGATTTGGTAATACCTGCCATATATGCATTCCAATCCGTTTTGATTCTTCTGTAAATTAACTTGTTATAATCATTGTCCTCTCCAAGTAATTGACGCAGATACACGTGCTCCTGCCCAGCTTCTCGAGGCTGACTGGCTATCATGAATTATAGTTCTGTCGCTAGGCTATTGGACATTACCTTTGTCTGGTGAATAATATGTTTTCAACCCTACTCTTACACTTCCTGGTTAAAGTCCTCAATCGTTTGTTGCAATTCATCCTCAGCATTGCTGAACAATGCCTCCATAGTTGCAGGTGTCTCTACTGAATCAAATGCCTCTTCGTAACACGAAGGTTTCAAAAAATCTCCTTGCTTCGTAATCAATGAAAGTCATATAGAGAGGTTGATTGTAGTCCGAGGATTTCTCCCTTACCTGATGTATGACATGGACACGTGATCTTTTGCAGAATATGCCTTCCTGAAACCAGACTGTTCTCTTGGCTGATTGAAGTCAAGGTTGCCCTGATTCTATTGTAAATTACCTTGGTCAAAATTTTACTCAATACTGAAAGCCAGCTAATGGGCTTATAATTATTCTAGTCCTTGACATCTTCGTTCCTGTGGATTAGTATAAAATTGGCTTTCTCACAGCTCTCTGGTACACTTTAAGTCAGGAGGCATTGCACCTTTTCTGATCTCATTCGTCTTTTCGCATATCACGGCTCTTCTGCTCACCATACCACAATAAGCGGATCTAACCGATTAAATATTCACATTCATCAACGTCACACCCTCAAACCCATTTTCCGCACCTCGTATCACCATCACCACCACAACCAGTAGGGGCACAGGGGCCCAAATCAATAAATCGATATACTTTTTGGGATATAGATGACCTGTTCTTTACTTTAATGCGCGTGCCAGATGGGCTCCAGCCTACTTTGATTCGACATATTTTCTTTTCATAAATATTGTCCGCCGAACAACTCGGCCTAGATAAGGTTACCTAAAATATGTTCCGTATCCGAAATATAGTGCAATCATCAGCGTCTTTTAAGACGAAGGCATGTTCAAGCGATCTCTAGTTTTTTTTCTCTCTCACTCACTTTCTAGGGGCTGCGCTTTGCCACAAGCGCAAATCTCCAATAACAAGCAATAGGCATTGTAGTGACATGCATTTCCTGAGCCATGTTGTTGACCGTAAAATGACTTTTCCCATAAATGATTCATGTACAAGAACAATATTGTGCACAAAAGGTAAGCGGAAACTTCAGTCATGTCACCACTTCTACAAAAATGTCTACCCTATGCCGATTACGAATCATTACTGTCATCAATCATTAGCCTGAAAGACCTCTGCGCGACGTCACAAAAGGTCGAGGTATGACGTCAGTAAAATGCAATGGCCATCAGTAGACTAAACGAGGAAAGGAACAATGACAAGCGAGTGTAGAAATAAAAAAAGAAAAGAACAGAGTCAGACTTGGCATACATGTTTCAAACTTGCAAGTAAAAATGTCACAGCTAAGAGTAAAACTATACAGAGCAATGCGCGTTATCACAACGCGTTTATCGATGATAGTGTGTTGCGAAGGATTTGATAGATAACGAGTCACTACAATGAACCGACAAAAAGTTTTAAATTTCACACAAACAAAACATGGCTATGAGAGACAGTTTATAAAAATGGTCTCTCATAGCTATAAATACGTTTATAAGGTCTTTCACTACCCTACATGAAGCATTAAGAAAACTAGGCTAGCGAGGAAACACCATAATCAGAATGTGGGTCAGGCAAGAACTGAACGATTGCTACGTTGATGGTATCCTAAAAAAACACAGGCTGAGAATGCTTAAATATCTTGTATTTAGTGCTTCCTTTAATGATCTCAAACATGACAAACCTAGAATTTTCACGTAACTGAAGAACGAACCTGCTTGTGTGTTGGCGTTTCCACTTTATTTAGCATACGTAGCAATAAGCAATTATGGCAGATACAACGGGCCTGTAGGATTCAACTTTGTGCGATGCTTCCAGAACCGTTTCAATTAAATGTTGTGCAAAGAAACACAAGGTACAAGCAATAATATTTTATGACCACCTATGCTCCAATAATTGTACACGTTCTTCTCTCGTCGCAGAAGCTTTGTGCTGTTTGGCTCCGCTGAAAAAAAGCGTGTAAAGGATCACCGTTCCGCATTGCATTTTGCAGCTTAGCGACAACGCGCCTACTCAACAAGGTGGTAGAACGCGGACTACATACACGTCCCGCGTGACCAACGCCACCGCAGATTACATTGTATCCGAGATGGGCCCCGCTTTGATTATACAACATCCCAGCGATCGGCCCACTTTTCGTTATACCTTATCCTGGGTTGTCCACTTGGCTGCTATACTCTCTCCGGGGTTGGTCCATATTACTCGGCGAAGAACCGACAGGAACACGCCCCAAACTCGGTGGAGGAAGACATCTTATTGAAAGAATTTGGACCTCGAACGCTTATACTCCTTGCAGTGAGGATTGTTAGTTGCCAGTTCACGGTTGCTGTTTCACTGCGTAATTCCCCACTGAACAGACATGGTCACCGGTACATAGGTCCAGCGTAGTGCACAATCCTATATAATCTGAGTTGTTTTGTGCGCACTGTAATGAGTGTAAGCGATTCGGCAAGTCAGCAGTAGCTGAAGTCGCGGTCAGGAAATTGAAGGAGGGTTCGGAAAGAAAGGTTTGCTTTGCAAATGCTTTTACGACGACAAAACAAGTGACGTGCTGTGAGAAATTTTTAGACTGTGGTCGTGATTTAAAAACTACACACTTGGTATTGCTCTTTAAATGATATGCACGCGTGTACATACCAGCGTATGAATACCGGGGAAAAAAGAAGAGACGCAAGCTCCTTTAGCTCAAATACAAAAGGCAGTCGATGCGCGTATCTGGAGGGAGTAATTTATCTTGTCTGTAGCTGACACCACACTGGCTGGACACTACAACAAAAATATCAGTGTGGCTCATGGCGGCCCAGCCTCACACAGACATCATTGATCGACGCAGTTCGTAATTACATGCGCCAATTAAAGCACTGTTCTCCATGGTTAATGATCGCGAGAGCAAAGGGGCGCTCTCAGCTATCTCTTTGTGTTGTATATTCCGTAAATATAGCATTGTTACTGGCGGTTATTTTGCGCTTCCTCTTCAAACCAAGGGTCCTCTCTGCAGGCACGATGTTTTCGTGTATATGATTAGGGCGTGTAGCAGGGCAAATTTACAAACTGTTACGACGACAATTACTCTTACTGCAACCTGACTAATAAGCCACTATTAAGCTTTTTGTACCGCCAGCTTCTTGTAGGAAGGCTTGTTATAATTATTTCGCGGCCCCGCTTACGTCTTCAATTGTACACAGTGGTCTACTGTTAAAGGAACGCTTGAGTGCCGAATATGCCCAGATTTCTTGGTCGCAAGTATGTAATTGTCTAGATTTGCAGCAGTTAATTTGTAGTTAGTAGTTCAGACTCATTGCACTGACAATGGTTCCTCAGCCATTTGTAGCTAGGGCGCCAGCAAAGTGACAGCCGTACGTTTGAGTGTTCTCTTTAACAGGAGACCGCACATGTACTATATATTTTCTAACAGGCCTGGTCTTGATGTTTGATGATGCCTGAAACTGCAATGTTGAGAACCGTTACGCCGCCGGTCCACCCCATGCCTGTTTTTTCCTCTCTAGACCGTATACAGGATGGAGGGATACGTGTTTTCTTATATAGCCAAACAAATTTTAAGCCCTGTTTTCTGTATTTTCCCTCTAAAGTAAAGCACGCCTATGATAGCAGATTGGAAATGAATGGAAAAATTGGTGAGGATAGGTGAGCACGCTTCTCTTGTTGAACGCACGAGCTGCTAATGAGTAGGTGGACCAATGCGACTTCGACTCCTCTTCAGCAATACAATGGTGCTTGTTTCCGGCTTTGTTTAAATAAGAAATAATTTACCAAGTACTACTACGCGCCAGTATAATTTATATTTTTGTGGCTGTTTCCCTTGCCATCATGTTACAGGTAAGGAGCTCGTCGATGACGGAACTCGTCGCTAGTATGCAATATGAAAACACCATTGTGTCAACCATTTTCCTACAATAGTTTTTAAACGTGCATGGTATTGAAGGGATGTGGTAATATGAAGCAAATTCAATGTCTTGTCCTTGTAGCATACTTGTTGAAAGTGGTATTGACCGGATCTATTTGGTTCAAGACTAATGACAGTTCAACAGCACTAATGGATGCAAGGGGAAGATGGGCGGCAAAACAATGATGTCAATCAAGTGCCAACTGGGTTATATTCAGCCCATGCAGTTACATATATAGTGGCACACATGACGAAACAATAAACTACTGATACATACTATCTGCGGCTAATATCGACTACTTAATTGTGTCGATGTATGTTCGGAATTCTCCATCTGGAATAGCATGCTTTCGTATTTTTATGGAGGTTGAAAGGCGGTGGTCATGTATGCGCTATCCTGCTTCAAAATTTCAACACTCTCCAGAACGTCCCGCCGGGAAGAGAGATTGGCACGGGCGCGTCTTTGCAATGCACCGCTATATGACCGAGGCCGTTCGCATGAGTGAACTACGTGTCATTTTGTTCGCTCATTCAAGCATTGTTTAATTTGTCTGATGTAGTTATGGTGGCATAACAGAAGGGCTTGATACACAATGTATTGGATACATTCCCTGCTGTTGCAGTTTTCTTTATTTGGCCTACTTCCCTCTCCTTGGCAGCGTTCATACACTTGCTCATGGTGGATGCCTTGTTTCGCTCTGGGAACATCACCACCAAGTCTTGTCTTAATTACTAAATAAACTTTATTAAAACCAGCAAGAGGTGGTGGCTGGGCCTAGGCCTCCCACGTGGGGACGTCGAGGTGTTGCCTCTTCGCCGCCTCGCAGGCTTGCTGGGTCGTCCAGAGTTGGTCGTCGAGGTAGGAGCTACGCCGGGCAGCATGCCATCTCGACGAGAGGATCGTGGCGTTAGTGTCGAGGTATTGTTGTGTACAGTCCCAAAGCATGTGTGTAAGTGTGGCTGACTGTGTCTTACAGATATGGCACGTGGGATTGGCGTAAATGTCTGGGTAGATCTTGTTGTAAAGGTGTAACGAGGGATAAGTGCTGGTTTGTAGCAGGCGGAAAGTTGTAGCCTGCGCTCGGGATAGCTTGCTATGCGGGCCGGAGAAGTCCTACGCTCTAAGTAGAAGGATTTCACTACATCATTGTAGCGTGTCAGGCGATCCCTACCGGTGGGGGCAGCCTCCCCGTCTCCCGCGCGTTTAAGGAGCCCTCCCGCTAGGGAGTGGGTAACCTCGTTGAGGTTGGGGAGGTGCGGGTGGACGGTGCCTACATCAGCTCGGAACCAGACTAGTGTAACCATGATAGTGGGTTTAGCGGGGTGCTTGTTGTAAGATGCGCAAGGCGTGGTGGGATATACGACGGTTGATGTAGTTGATAACTGCGGAGCGGGACTCAGAGACGATGGTATGGCATGTTGAGTCTAGTGTGGCAAGCGCGATGGCCTGTCCTTCAGCTTCCCCAGCGTGTGGAGTTACTAGGCTGATAGCATGATGGAGAGCCTTCATGTGTGGTGACAGCTGCACGAAACTCACACCATCGTTGCGAGCAAGGGCTTTGGTGAGATCCGTGGCACGTGCTGTGCGGCGTGCGCGGTTGTATTCGGGGTGCATGTTTCTGGGGATAAGGTCGGCGTGAATTCAGGCTCGAATGGTGGAGGGGTTCTGGCGTTTATGGCCGTGTTGATGGTGGCAGGTGATACCGAGCGAGCTGAGGATGTGGCGGCCCGTCGCTGTGAGTGTGAGTCTCTCCAGCTGCCAGCGGCGTTGGGCCTCGATGAGCTCGTCCAGTGTGTTATGGACGCCTAGTTGAAGGAGGAGGTCAGTGCTGGAGTAACCGGGGAGGCCGAGGGCTTGTTTATAGATACCGCGTAGGAGGATGTTCAGTTTGTTTTGTTCAGATTTGTACCAATTTAGAAACGCAGCAACGTAGGTTGTGTGGCAAATTACGAATGACTGGATTAATCGGAGGAGATTCTCCTCTTTCATACCCTCACGGTGGTTGGAGACCCGTTTCAAAAGTCTCATGTTGTTGAATGCATTGACTTGGATTTTAGCGAGGGCCATGCCATTCGCTCCGTTTGCCTGTATAAGCATGCCTGAGGGCAACATTTTTTAAGATTGTGACTAGTCATAAAATTTTTGTGATAGGACGGCATTTTTTACGTTCCCATTTTTTCACAAAGTTTTGCTAGGTTTTGTCTTGCTTCTGGGTGTTTGCACCATCACCTCACATAAGGTAGCTAGCTTTTATTGGGAGTATCAGGCTTTCTGCGATCTGGACACCTTGGAGAAAGCCTGATCCTTTAAACTACGCACAACTGTCAAGTGCAGGGGGGTACCCGTTATTGTAGTGTACCACCGTATATCATTTTCCAATTTATGCATGAACTCATTATTCCTTATCTCCAGTACCCTGCCGACAACTTTTCAGTTCGCAGTCTTGGCGTTAACGTCTCCGTTGAAAGCAACTTTGTGGAACCAGGAATATAAAGATGACATCAGACTACCGCACCGCTGACGAGTCCAGCGAAACTGCACCAGGCAGTAAGCAATCTCGGTTTTGGTACGATTGGCTAAGGACCAAACCCTCCATTCAGAAGGGCGGCGTGCTAAGCAGAATGGCGGTCTTCTACGACATAGCTGCTCCTCGTTCAGACGTCTGCTCCTGACCCAGCCAGTCATTCCTCTAGCAACTCCTTACATCTTCAATATTTTTCCTGCACTTCGACAACACTTTACCCACATAAGTCGGCATATTCGCTCACGGGTACACTGTCCTATACCACGCTCATTTCACAACTGGGAGGTTTCACAACTGGACGTAGCCTGTTAATTTACGCGAGTGCGTGAGCAAGAGTGAGTACCGGAGAGTTTTAGTGGATGTGCGTATAAACAGGAGTGAATGCAGGTTAATGTGAAAACAGTAGAAAATGAGCTGACAGTGATCTTTAGTGGATAATAGTATCAACATGAGTGGTTGTTGGCGAATGCCTTAGTGGACGTATGCAAGTGACTCAGCACCAGTGAGTGGAAATGGACTCGAGTATAAGCTGAAGTGTGTGCCAGTGAGGGTGAATGGAGGCGATTGTCAATGGCGAGTCAGTGTTGATGGGTATTAGCGGGTGCGAGTAGGAACGTGAATAGTACCGACAAATGTGAATGCACATAAGTGTGACTGAGTATATAACCTGATAAATATTGCTCGAGAGAGTTTGAGTGAGTAAACTGCTAGACTGCAGCCCTATGCTTTCGAATCTCACATGGCGGGCAACATCTTATGTGCGAAATATTACGGTATTCCAGCTGTCTAACCAAAGTTTCTATACTGCGAAAGAAAGAGGATTCTCAGTAGAAAGAAAGGCCATTTGCTCGCAAGATATAATCAGCATATTATTTATATCAGCAATCAGATATAAATATTATTCTACGCATTATGCTTATCTTCTAAATAATGCTACATCACCAGTCTATCTCCGTTACCTCTCGAAGCGCCCTCACGCATTTCGCGCCGCTTACAAAACTGCAGCATCAAGCGCATACACGGAAGAACCTAAACCTTCAATTCTTCAGCCATTCCACATGCCATCGTTCTTTGAAATGATCTTCCCGATACTATCGCATCCATTTGCAACCATCAAGCATACCATGATGACCTGCGCGAATACTTTCAAGTGACATCGTGACATCAATAATCCTTGTATTGCGTATCATATCGTGATTTTTTTTGCGATTGAGTTATTTTTTCGCTTTTCATTCGTTTACAATAATTAACATTTCTATTGTAAAACGTTCCTCTTTCTTAAGTTCTGTATTGGACATATGTGCTGCATTCATATACTTCTTCAGTAAGAAGTGAACCTTGCACTTATGTCCGTTACTGCTTTCTTTCCTAGCCCTGTGCAATACTTTCTGTTTCCCGCTTTGCGTTGGATATGTTGCACTTCCTTATAATAACTTTTTCGTTCGTCTCACTCACTGAACTATCCATTCGGTCATTTAACGTATTTTGAACAATAAAGAAACGAAGAAATTAATCTGTTTTTGAAAGGTGTGCTTACAAAACAAGTCAGTGGCATTGGGCTATATTGACGATTCGAAAAGTGGTTATCTTTTCTTTCGCTCCCCTTATCCCAAAAGATATAAGGTGAACAAAATCAGGCCCTCCGCAACTTGGTTCAGGTTAGATTTATTTACCATGTCCACACGACTCCTTCAACTTGCAATTTATGCGCTAATATTATGAAAACAGTCCTGGATATCAAAACGGAGGTGCAATGCTTGCCACCGGTCCATGGCGTCATAACGCTAGCAGTGTTTGCATATGCTTCAGTTACGACGTGCGCGCTTATCGCCAAACAGAGCAGACGCACATCAGGCGTTAGAGGGAAAGAGAGAAGCTGCGTGAAAGGATCACATAACGCCACAGCCCTGCAACGACGCAGCAGATGCGACAATTAGGGCTTCCAACGAGCGCAGCAGCCGGCTTTGTTTATCTCCCTTCAGAGAACGCTAAAGTTGGACAGACGCACTCAGCGGTCCTACCCTGCACAATACAGCCCGAACCTAATTACGGGCGGCAATCTAAACGAGGCTGCGAGAGAACATTGCGCTCTTTGCGCTCTCAGACGCTGCGGGCTGGACCAGAAACGAGAACGTGGACAGTTTCGAGCTCGTGTGTTTCCCAACACATATAGAGTGGCCGTTTCTTTGATCATCTGAGTGCTCGTGTTGCATCCCAATGCGTCCCAAGTAGTATCGATCGCAGGTCTGTTTTACCATATGGAAAGGAATCCTTTTTTTTATTACTCAAGTCACGCATGTCCTAGAGCTTGGTTACCAAGTACAAGAAATCCAGCATAATAGTTCATTTCGGGAAAGATGTCAGAAATCATACATTAGTTTTAACGAGTATTATTGAACTGTAGGTGCCGATACCTCTGCATTTTATGCAAAAGCGGTTCGAGCGTTGGCTGCTCCCCATAGAGCTGTCGTTCAATTTGATGCCAGTGGAGAAATGGAGAGGAACAGTCAATTATGTTCCAGGGAGGTTGATCACCTTGCCCGGACTTGCACTTGCGCCTAGGAAATTGATCGTATGCCATCTGGAGCTTTGCAACTTCCAGGAATTGATAAAAAATAATCGACGCATTAACTAGACGCTACACTTCTGGCATTTCTGCACATGAGTACCTAGCAAGATAGTAGAACGCTGGTGTTTACTGATGGATCTTTAATAGAGAGCAGTTCCAGCCTGATTTTCACGTCTCAGTGTACAATTCCAGTAGAAGTTACCATTTCTGGCGCAAAACGCCATCTACTTCACCGGAATTGCCAAGAAGTTTCTAGGTTGCGTTGCACTTTGCTCAAAACCAATTCCATTAAATATGCGTAATATATTCTGACACTGTGGCAGCGCTGGAGCAATTGTCTCACTATTGTTTTTGTGCTGATTGCTACTCGTAGCCATGTACTGCTGCAGATAGTTTGACCAGTGTTTGATCGCCAGCCCATCATCATTAATTTTAATTTCAGTGCATTCTTAGTCACGTTGGTTTAACAAGAAACGAGGTAGCGGACCGACTGGTAGCTACTGCTCACATCTAGAATACCATTACTCACTTGCAATTTATCCCATTTCACACTTCATAAAATCACAGTTTCGCCCGAAAGGCGAAGCATCAATTGCGAGAGCAAATTTTCTAATGTACGAAACCAGCTATGTACGAAACCAGCAGTACATAGCAGTTTTTGGCCTTCAGGAGCTATACGGAGTAAGGATAGTAGTTTGATCGTCTGCGTAAACTTGGACACGTTCGCTTACTAACTGAATTAATAAGCATGGTGTCAGCGCGCACAAGCAAACATGGACAGATCACTCTCGATGACCGCAGAAACCACTGTCAAAACGCTAGCGTGAGCAAGCGTGCTTGCAGCAGCGACCGAACGTTCGTGCGGTCTATCGGTTTCAACGGAAAATGAGCGGCGAAAGCACAGCGCATACAAAGGTAAGAGCCGTGTGGAGACCGCTTTCAAGATACGGTGCGCGCGACAGCCCTCAGCCGCGCAAAGTACAAGTACTCGGTTACTGGCAGAGTACAAGCCGCGCCCGTGGCCACCCTCCCGCACTTGCCGTCCCGCTTTCCTCCATTCGCGCGGGAGGCCTGTGAGACTGTGTAAATATGTTTGTTTTGTTTTATTGCATTTGTGTCACTGTATGTGTTTATTTGCGTGCGTCTTATATTCGTATTTACCTCATTCTCTTTCGTTCATCCCTCGCTCTCTCACCTGGAGCAAGAAGCCGAGCTTGTAATTAGGCTAATCTATTCAGATATTACTAATACTATTTCTTGCATGTTAACGAAAGTTCTTTACAGAGTGCCATAGAGGCCTCTATCTGACAGGAATGGTATAAGCGCTTTAATGGGCGCCGTTCAAATTCCCAGCATTACCACAGTTCAAGACCATGCTGTAGCTGAAGACGCGTGTCGTATCAGATGTTTAGAGCGTCCGTCAAAAGTCGAAATAACACTTATGATTGTAAAGCGGCTATAAATGCAAATTAGGTGAGCTAAGTTCTCGTCAACACCACAGGTTGGACACAATGACGGGCTCGACAAAATAATTTTAAATAAATAATGTCCTCTGTAAGCGACATTCAGGTGAATGCAATGCAGGTACGTTCAATCACGCCCGTGAAGAGTACGTGCCGCACGAAAGTTTCACTTGGCAGTATTATATGTTACCTAACGAAACCAGCAGTACATAGCAGTTTTTGGCCTTCAGGACATACGGGCTAAAATGATATTATTGACACGTATACTTCATTATAGTTGCTGAGATCCTTCATTCACCGTGAGTCGAAAGTGCTGCTTGGTCGGCTAAAAGTATGACGATACAAGTACAGCGAATAAGAACCAAAACGTGCTCAGAGCAAAATTTGAGGTCACATGAAATAAGTTATACTCGCACGTGAAAATCCGGAGTCCGCAAAACTTCTGACTTCTAGGAACTAATTTAGCGTTCGTATCTTTCGAATGCATAATAAATTCGTACAAACACGAATGAAATGTCATGGAAGAGGCAGGTTCGCACTTAAATTGCTATTTTAGCTATCAGACTTATTTTCTTCGGAATAATAAATTATCTCAAATAAGTAACGTCTGCTTTTCAAGAAGGACACATGAGCTTTCAAGGTAGTCACGAGAGTAAACTGTCATTCCGTTCCTTCTAACTGCAAGGAAAGATAAGTATTCTGTGAAGTTCATACTCTTTCGGATCCTGATCTATTCGAAACTTTCCCGACTACTTCCTGCACTTTAACAATGTTACGTCACAATTGTTTACTGAGAAAAGACATCTACTCAAGTTATTTAATTATAATTGAATATAAATGCTGGCAATAATACACGATGTCGCAGGCTTCTTTCCAAATATATTTTGTTGTATTAATTAGGGCAGATCAAATGATGAAAGATGAAAAATTATGCAGATGAAACGCACATGTTGAAATCAATGTGAAGCGAAGCTTTCGTGAAGAAGTTAAATGCTGCACAGGTAAGACACTGCCTCAAGTTTTCTTTATTATCTTCTAATGCAAGGTGCGATCTCACTGCAATGTTATGTGTACGGACTGCGCAGATTACAACTTCAAGATTAAACAATGTTTAGGTTTTTACAAATAAAAGCGTTCGCAAGCTACTCCGAATGCACGCAACAATTCAGGTGGGCGCACCCTACGTGACGTCGACTCAGATATGTCACGAGGACAGATGAGTTGCTTATATTTGTCGAACCAATAAAGGAAATTAGAGTTGCGTTCAGTGAGAAGAAAGAGAGTAAAGTTTATTATTGGAAGGACACTACAGAGAGTTAATAAAACAATTTGTATAGTCATAAAGCTTCATTTCAAAACACAATTTTCGTTAATTTTGCGTAATTGGTTGATAATGTAAAAGAGAAAATAGAGGTAAAAGTATTGAATTTAGAATTTAGTGCCCAAACCACGGTACCAAAGCATCTAATGTGACATCACAAATTTCAAAAAAATTTTCTTGTGTTCGAGCTCTTGTAGATCAATGAAACAATTCGATACTTGCTAAATTCTGTCCTGGGCTACATAAAAATAAAATCTAGTTCATTTTCACTGATAAAACAATACACCTAGGCCCCAAATGCGCCTTTAAGATCCATGACTTCACGACGAGATGGTTCGAGAACGCCAAAGCATTGTTGCCAGCTGTCTCTAGTTTACTGCGTCTTTTCTTGTTAACCAAGCCTTCTTTCATAATAAGAGTGTTCTTTTTTAATGGAACAGCCTAATCTGTTATTACATCTATGTATATTTTCTCCTTATTGTAGCTTTCAGAAAGGCAGAGTAGACGGCCTCAGGCAGATTCCGCCATCCAGCTACTCCGCGCTCGTGGTTGGGGCAGGAGGAAATGAAAACAAAATATACAGGTCGCATGTGTGTTGACAATCAGCGCCAGCGAATTATATTCCAGGTACCTGTCGATTCAGTATTCTTTGGTGTTCTCCAATGACTTACCGGGTGGACCAAAGTGTTTGTGTGAGGCCAGCTGTGAGTGTGTGACGCGAGCACGTGTGTCACGGGAGAAGCTAAACGGCGAAGACCAGTACATCACGCCTACGGCATGATTTCTACTCCGACCGTTCGATTCAAGTTTACGATGTACTGATTGTGTTGTTGGACATAGGTGCTGGACAGTCGTAAATGGGAGATACACAAATGTTGTCGCCATCTGCGACTAAGTGTTACACAATATTACGTAAATATATCTATGTCATTTGATCTATATTAAAACAAACAAAAATATGACACTATGTCTCCAAGCTTTAGCGGTCATGAGCAAAGAATGTCAGAACATGCTTTAAACGTGACGCACGGGCCAAGTATCTCAGAGACATTTGGCCTGAAAGAGACGAAGAGTGGGCTTGGCCGGCTAGATGTATGCATAGATGGTAGTCTTATTTGACTAATCACACATAGGTATAGCCTGCGCTTGATCCTTCGCAGCATTTGGCATTGTTTGATGGCATTTCGGAATGGTAACATAGACTTGAAGGCCATACGGATATATCTTTTGAGAAACCATTAGTAGAATTGTAGCAGTGTATCAGTTTAGAAACTACAATATCGTAGGAATGATCCGAATTCCTATAGGGTCATTCGGGCTGGTAATGAATTACTTCATGGTCCATGATGGTTTTCATTTTAAACGGGCGCTCAATTGAGTGCCATTTCAAAAGAGAGAAAGTGGGACTCGTAATAATGGCAACTAGTTAGTCTAATCAAGTAACTTTATGGCTGCCTCTAAGAACTTTATATTGTCCATTATTAACTGCTCGACGACATGCACGCCACATGGAACGCCAAATATGTCAGTTTCCAATCGTAAGAATAGGTAGAAAAAACTTGCGATTCTTCTTCCGAAACTTGGCGCGATCCCTCGTACAACCTCCAACGTGTGAGCGTATAACGTATAAGGCAGTAATTCCTTTGCGGTGCACTGCGTAATTAACTTACCCCCGTTAACGACTGTCACGTAAGGTTTCAAACGTCAACCTTTCGTATAGAAACCTCGAGCACCATTCTCCAGAGAGCGCATTTCCGTAGCGTCACCACTGCATAATTAATTTCACGCCAAGCGACAGCTCGCAGTGCCAACGATTTCACCATAGGAGGGTTAAACCATGGCGGGTTTTGTGAGCTGTTTCAGCAGCTGGAGCGTTCCGTTAACTACATACCGGGTTGACAGCAAAACGTGTCTCCTTCAATGACAGCTCAGAGCACGAAAAAATGTCGCTGACGTTTCTGGAGGCTTCCACTCTCTTCCTGAATATAACATGTACTTCACACGAGAACTGTTTTTTTTTTTATTACAGCTTTTCGTACAAGGACATTCCAGGCTCTTGATGGTTCGCGTCTTGTTCAAACTGTCAAGCTGTTCAAGTTTTCCAAACCTGTTATCGGCTACGGCACAAGCTGTCAATTAATGAGTTGTATTTAGCACAGAACGCACAGGAGGGGTTTTATTTATATTTTCCTGTCAGCATTCAAGCAAGCGCCAATTTTTCGTGCCCCGCATGTCCGCCATTCGTTTAACGGTTACAGATGCCACATGTCTAACGGGCTTTTTGGAATTAGTGAATAGTAATATAATAAAAATATTAACTTGTAAAAGCCATTCCTCAAAGCATTTTGTTATTGCTGTTCTTGCGGCACCTTGGCCCACATTTTTATAAGGGTAGGTTCAACTATTTATATTTATTTCTTATTGTCCATCCTACAGATCGGCTAAGTCCGGCAGTATAGGCGATGCAGCTTTGAACAAGCCAATGGTCACGTGCAAAATAAGGGAGAGCGAAATAAACTGTTTCAAAATAAAGACCTCGGCTTACTTTTGTTTAAATTGTTTATTCCAACTTTATGGCTCAGCCACTTTGTTTCCCAATTCTCTTTACTAACTTCCTGCAAAGTAACAAACTTAACAAAATGTATGGCAAGGCTGAGCCATGGGAGCGATGGCTCATAGAAAATACATTCCAAAATTCACTGCTGCAATATCTGCATGAAACGGGCCTGCACGCTTACATATAATTTCATTCGCGCATTATGCCACGTGTCAAATGAGACGCTAAAATAGGAGTAAGCTAAAAGGTTCTCAGACTCAGGGGCACCCAATCTAATCAGCGTTAGACTCAGCGAGGCGCCCTTAGTACCAATTCAATTTTTTCGTTAGCGTGATGAGTGCACCGGCATATTTATTAGTACTTTCTTTGTTTTGAAAATAGTGTTTTTACTTTGGCATTGAGATGAAAGAGGTACTTTCGCGAAAATTTTTATATCCAACAACAATTTCTTCGCATGCTAGATGAACAGCTGCGTGCTAATTTGAAAATAGGGGCTCACATAATTAAATTTAAAGAACGTGCTTAGAATTTAGAATATCTGAATGACCTAAACCTCGAACAAGAAATCACCATGAATGTGTTCTAAGGCAACACCTACATATTTACTTTCCAAGCCAAAATTTATACTGAGCCCGCAGGACTTTGCGTCCAATTTCGGAGTCATTCTGGTCCGTTCTCCAGCCACCAGAGATGTGTGGTCCAGCCATCAAGATTTCGATGATTCTCTGAAAAAAATTATGGTCAGACGCAAAGCCACAATTGCCTGGATTGAAGCCGTAGGTCATCCCTAGTAGACAGCTTGCACTGCCGTCATCATGGCTGCCATATTTGGGTACCAGCACGCCGAGAAGTTGTGTAAGCATAAAACGTGATGGCATGGCAGGCGGTCTTGCGCCGCGTGAGAAATAGATCACAGCGAAAATACAGGGGGAAAGGTCATCGTCAGAAAGTAAAACAATGAACGCGTGATGACATGGCCCCCCTGGCTTCCGTCAAGCTGTATGCTTAAGCTTTCTTGCCAGGCGAGCCTTCAACACAACGTTGTGCGTGTGCTGGGAATAAAATGGACTTGAATTGAATATGGGGAACTGGCGGGATCGGGACTGCCATGCCCAGATAACAGCACGGTAAGATCCTGCGTCCGTGACACGTGAAAACTAGCTGTAAATGAAGACTGCCTATTGCGCTAATCTAGAATAGAACAGAACTTTTGCGACTTGAAAGTTTAGATGGCATAGCCAGTTTATATTTCCTTGAAAGCTTTCGAAGTTAACAAGGTAGGCCAGATCATCACATCTATAAAGATTACAGATGCTTTTAAATAAAAAATAACAAACCTAGAAAGAACAAAAATTTAAAACAAAATGGCTAGTAAAAGTATTATCGTGGAAGGTCATGCACGCAATTTTCTTTTAGTTGAGTACCACGAAGTTCTAGGAGAAAGGACGAGAGTAGTGTTGTCGACATGGCGAGCACATCTATTGAACAGCGTGCGATGATTTACCTGCAATGTCCCCTAATACGAGGCCGTTCGAGGTCTGATGCTTTGTCATCAACTTGAGCTTCATAAATCCTACATTGAAGTTCACTCTGAAACACGACGAAACAGGCTTCCTGTTTGCCCTCGCGAGATGACTGCAACCAAATTTCAGGCTTTTTTCTTCACCGAACGGGTATTCCTCACGAGGTACCAGCCCTTGATAACCATTACTCCGACGGACAAGGATGCCTCCCATAGTCCGACAACTTATTAATACAGCAAGACGAACCATTCTTCCTATCCTAATATAAATGAGCAAAAATCACTAGTTATAGACTCTCGGGAAAAAAAGCTGCGGCCCAATTCACAAAGCTTTTTGTTAGCAAGGTATCATCGCTATTGACCAGCCGCCTGCGATAAACTATGTCCAACTTCAGGACGGAGTAGAATTTGCTCGTACTAACAATTCTAGCCTTAACATCCTTTTTTAATACAAACCCACGTACACAAAGACGATTCATTCGACTGATACGTCACTTTAATAATATACCCCGTTTAGCGCTATTAAGTAAAACACTACTTATGGGAAGAACCATTCCAATACATGTGTTTAAGGCACATGTTATCACAACTACTTCCAGAAATTCAGGCGAAGATCTGACTGCCATGACGCCGTGAGGAAGGCCATTTACGCAGTTTTTCGCTCTTCCTGACAAAAAAAAAAAAAATGAAGCAGAAAGAGTAGTACGTGGGGTGGGCACGAGGCAGAACAACTTGTGCCCTTCCCATCCTTCCTTGTGCCCTTCCTTCCTTGTGCCCTTTCCATCCATGTTTATATTCCGCAACACCTTGCTTAAAGATATAAGACTGAGTCACCCAAGAACATGCACTATTGAACTTTCAAGGTCGTCGAGAACACATGTTAGAGGTCGGTTCCGGATAGAAGATACGTATTGAAGTTTTGATCTCACGAACAATTTGTATATGCGATTAGTCTTACGTCTAATACGTACATGCGCGTGAGCAGAGGCAGTCAACGTGACCCGTGGGCGGTGCTGTGTCGAAATATTCTGTGGAGATGGTGCTTGTTTGGTATGAAAAACTTCCAATAGTATCTGAATATATAACGCAGCGCTATGTTAGCGCATTAAGGTTTATCTGACAAGTGCAGAGACCCCGACCGGGACGTCTTCTCCAAGAGAAGAAGGAATGACAGAAGGCGGTTTATTTATTTTCAGACTCGTATCAGGTCCATTATCAAGCCCATTAGCAGCTGTGTGGACGCTTTCCGCACTGTCTACGCCCAACGTCGCGGAATTGTATGGCACGCTTGAGCAGCTCACTTAATACTCTGCCAATTTCATGCAAGATAATGTAAAAAAGCTAAATAAAGTACAAAATTAAAACATCAGAAGCGCAATGCACATACCCCTTTGTTCCAAAGCGTTCTTTGCCATTGTTCGGTCGTCTCCGTTAATCATATGGCCAATGTTGTGAATGGCTGGTAACTGTTCTTACAATTAATTCTGGCATAATAACTTAGTGAACGTGGGCTGCGATTCCTTATGCGCACATCGCGAAACTTGAAAACCATTATTTCACACTAAAATTTGCAGGATGACATTTCAGTACCAAATGATCTCATTTAGGTTATTCAAGCAAGTTGTACGTGCTGTTGTCTTTCAGCAAATTTTATGGCATATGTGATCGGGACGGTATACCTGAATATGCAACTACGAGCGTACAAAAATAACGAGAAGAAAGTATAACTGTGCTTGCGGTGCTTTTCGCCCTTCCATGCGCTGTTGCAACGCCTGTGTTTAAACACTCCGCTGTCGTGTGTAAAGTTAAAGAGCAGTCTAAGGTGTAGATCGCTAAATCGACAAACATGTCTTATTTAGGGTGTTCGTGCTTCTTCGTTCTCGCAATCTCTATGGGTACTGGCGATTGTGAATTGTCGAACCCGTGCTTCCCCTTTGACATGACTATGTGTTTTTCTTTTATACATGTAATTTTTTCCTGGTAAATTGGCGCACGCTTCTTCGAAGTTAGCTGAGTGTATTCTCGCAATATGTAGCTCGCTTCACCGTTTTATTGGTATGTAGAATTTATTACAGCCATGAAATGCGTCAAAGAATGGGCTAGTCCATTCTGCTTTAAGTTACGAAATACAGAAGAAGTACTGCAATACATGTTTGCGGCTAACGAAATACATTGACAGCGATAGAAACACAAACACCGACCTGGGCGGTAACTTCTGACTATTTTATTCAGGACCGATACACAGGTATTTATTACGCGAAGATTTCACATACGCACAGCACAATGATGAGGTGAGATGTCCAAAATCCTTGACATGGCAACCAGTGCCAACCACTTGTGTCATTATAGTCGTATCTCGTGCTGTCCTGGTCTTTCTCTAGCGGTATATACGTCATACAGCAAGTACAAACGAGGCAGAGCTCTGGTTCTTCTATCACAAGTTATTATGCCGTGGCTGCGCGATATACGCAGTCGCAAAGCACGCATGTGACGTTTGAAGGCGGACGAAAAATACTGTGTACTTTTTATTGGGAAAGTTGGTTAACCATAGCAATTAGAGGAGGGGTACGAATTACCAAGCAAACACAAAATTCCGGAAGCCTACAACATGAAATAAAACGGATATTTAGATGCATCATTGATACGTTCGTATCATTGCAATGGTCAGAAAGCGCCGTGTTAGAACTTCCGACATGAAACTGGAAAATCATTTATCTGTTTCTTCTCTGAGTTTCGAACATTTACTTGTGCTTCTGTGCATGTCATCAACGTATCTTGAGTATAGTACAGGCGAACGTTAAAGGCCTAAAAAAACAGCTGGTATATAGTGGCGTTCGTCATGTCTATACTTCGTCTGTGTATGTGGGTTACTTTGCACCCATCGTCCAATTGCTATTACCAAATCTGGAAAATGGGCTCGCAATTAGAAACTTAGCTGCAGAGCTTACAGTTTCTTTTCGTACAATTTGTGGTTACCAACACGAGAAGACGTATGCCGACTGCATATATTCAATTTTCATGTTGCGTACAGCTTGCTGAAGTTCGTCTTTTATATCTTGCAATTTTCAAAAGCAGTTTGCCAACATCAAGATTAGTGAACTTCTCTCGTAAGAAATAAATTTGATAAAACAAAGGAATATAGAAACGAAGTATTCACACCAAGGTAGCAGCAGTGCGACGTTTCAATTTTGTGGGGCCCTTTTTTTAATGTCAGCAGACCACTCATTGCACGACTAATTAACCTAACAACTCGAAAGATCAAAGCAAGCCCTTAATATTGGAAGATAAATATAAAAATACTGTTCCTGAATGGAAAGGAAACAAATAGATAGCATTTCTTTCAGGAATGAACTTAGCAAGTGTGCCCGGAGTACTCCACAGTCAGAAAGAAGCGACAGCGAAGAACCAGGAAGAAAAATATAGAGCAATAAATCTCGAAGTTTCTTAACCGGAATACTACCTTTTAAGAGCACAGCTTTGAAAAACTGGTGTCTCCAACCATTTAACCCGAAACTTTATGAAGTTGTAATTTATTTTCTTCGACAAGCCGGGGTCATCTGTTTTATAAAAACATCGCACAATGCTCGATGAGCCGCATTGTGAAACGTGCGAGCTTCTTCTCTTACACTGTGGATGAAGAATCGTATAATCCAGCATAGCATGTTAATGATATTGCGAGGGTTTGATTAGTTGAGAAAATAAGAAATGGACGACTGCAGCGGGCTCCCTGTTCAGGTATAGGGGGACACATGACCTACTGCAAGAATTAGTTGGGGAACTTTATTATATTTTTGTTGAGAATTATCGTTAGATCATGAGAAGTAAACTTACAGAATAATAAAAATCGGTTGTAGTGCACATGGAAGGTATTCCCAATCCTGAGTGAGAGCTTACCACTGTCACTGAAAATAAAAGTGTACAATCATGGCATTTTGCCGGTGCTAACATATGTAGCAGAAACTGCTAACAAAAGAGCGATGGAACGAAAAGTGTTAGACGTAACGTTAAGAGACAGGAAGAGAGCGGTGTGCACCAGAGAGCAAACGGGGATAGCCGATTTTCTAGTTGATATTAGGAGAATAAATGGGAGCTGGACAAGTAATTTAATGTGTGGAGCAGATACAGTTACAGAATGGGTGCCGAGGGAAGGGAGGTGCAGTCGAGGTCGGCACAAAATTAGGTGTGAGATGAAATTAGAAAAAGTTCAGGCGCAAGTTGGAACCAGTTTAGCGCGATACAGGGTGAATTCGAGATCACTGGGAGATGCCTTCGTCCTACAATGGCCATAACGATAGGCGGATGACGATGATCATGATAATGACCTTTTTTATACATTATACATCCGGCAATTTAAAGTGTTCCTAATGAGCAGCCTGAAACCTGCGGATGTTCTCCGTTCTCGTTTTTTTAAAGATGGGGGCTGGCAGTTTTTACCATATGCACAAATTTATCCAACCCGGATAGTTTTCGCCTGTTTTCTTTTGACGAACTTATGATAATCAGCGCTATTCACTGCCAACCTCGATCCCTCAAGTTTCACCCTGTGTGATCTAGTGGCCCAGAAGCTGGTAGATATTTTCTGATTACCTCCCGATAAATGTGTTGCACTTTTGCTTCTTATTATTATTACTGTTATAATAATTAATACCGAAAACCTTTTATATATGAACTGAGTGGGAAATAAGGCATGAGGCAGGCTGGCAACTGCAATGAAATCTGAGTCAACGCCTGCCTACTCTTTAGAAAGAAAGTGATAGAAGCATCTAAACAGGAAGGCAAGTAAAGAGGAAAGAAGTAACAAGACGACAGATCACGAGTAATGAAATAAAACACCGACAGCAGCGTACGACAGAAGGAAGAGAAATATTACTAAAGGTCGCAATAATTATTTTAAAATAATTATAAAGAATGATTGTGGAAGGAACAGACTGAGATCTCATCACTCGCAATGAAAAAAAAACACCGCATATCCACGAAGTGAATGATGATGAGTGGGCGAAGCACCGGGGGATCATTCGGGTAACCGTGAATCCCCCGTACATTGCCCACTCGAACACGCAAATGAGTGACAACACATGTGTACAGTATATGGAATGTTGTTTTATTGATCATACGCGTATATGGTATTGAGGTTCGTACTTCGTTTTCCCTACATTAAGATCAGGGCAGCAGCACGGCGACGCCGGCAAGCGGACCCAGAGGCGGCAAGAGCGCGGGAAGCGGCGGCAAAACGCCGGGAGCGTTCTCTACCTGAGGTTGGTGGCGTGAGCTTCGCTCGCGTACATATATATATATATATATATATATATATATATACTGTACATGTGTAGAGTATATACAGCGCTTATATAGCCCTTGTGCACCACAGCGCCCCTAGCGGACTCCATGCAAACCAGAGCTACGGACAACTACGAGGGGGGGACAAGGCTCGGCCCTAAGGTGCTTCGCCCCTAAAAATATGCCAGACATGGTATGTCAAATCACATGCACAGCAATTCCGATACTGGCATTCACCCAGGGTCGTACACACCAGGCCCAGGGGGCAATGGTGCCTCAGTAGGGACCTGCGCGGTGCAAGAAATCTACGGCGCTGCAATATAATCTGCTCAGGTGTCTCAAAGATACCACCAGACGCACACTACGGACTATCCACACGTCCTTGTCTGTGTAAGCATTCGCGCACCAGGACAAAGCCTACTCTTAGCTTGCTCTAGCACGGCGAGAAAAGCCTCGACCACGAACGGGAGGAGAAAAGGTCGATTTGCAAATGATCCCACGGGTCGGGGTGCTGCTCGGGGAAGTTACCTCGAATCAGCAGACGAGCTACGTCAAGGTTACCCGCAATTTCGCTAAACAGACCGAAAACCGGCATACGAGCTTGGGGATCACAAATAGCGGGAACATTTTTGCTTCTGCTCCGCCAATTCGTCCAGTCTTCATGTGACATTTTATTGCGATAGCAATTATATGGACACTCCAAAGCAGATTTCTGCCGTCGGCGTCGTCGTCGTCGTCGCCGTGAGGTTCCGTATGACATCAATGGGAGATGAAATCGTCGCCGCGCGCCGAACGCTGTATGTGCGAGTGAAAGGGCGCGAGGGACGCGCGCTTTCACGGGGAGTGAACGCAAGGCGGAGAACAAACGCACGTTCTGCGCCGTGCTCCCTTAAGGGCTGCAGAAGTAGGCGTCTCTTTCCTCCTTTACAATCACCACATATGTAGAGCAAACGCGCCTTCTTCCGACGAGTGAAAGGCCTTGGGGAGGGGGGGAGGGGGAGGTGACGTTTAGCTGCTTCACCAAGTGCCTAGTTATATCAGAGGCTCCGGCAACAGTCACCAACGCCGCACGAATTTTGTGCGAACGCGGGCAAAACGGCGATAGCGTCGACAACAGTTCTGCGTGTTGCCGGTGCTGCTGCATGTCGAAGTTTATACAGCTGATAAAGCTACTATAATTAATCCGTATAGCTCTCTACAAATTTGTTATCGCAATTGATGCTTCGCCTTTCAGGTGAAACTGCAACAACTTTTTTCTTGTCTTCTATTCTTCGCTGTTACTTTGCTCCATGCAGTGTTCATTAATTGTTTTTTAGAAATCTTGCTTCGCGCGGAAATGTAGTGGCTTTTCGCGCGGTACTCCGGTGTATCTCTCCAGGGAGCAACAACCAACTTCGAAGAGTGGTTGTCTCACTCTCCTCCCTGCGCTCTCAATTTTTTTCTGTAGAAGTAGACCACGCATTCCAATTCTACAGTTTCACCATTTGGCTCTGGCATATTCGCGTGACCTGTTCTGTGCACCATTGCTGTCCCCTGGGGTAGTTTCGCGATAACCTTTATCATTTCCACATACTTTGGCCAAGACTATCTAAACTCAAGTAGCGTAGCGAAACACAAAATTAATTCGCTAAGCTGCGTTGTCATCGGATTTCTGCATTCGCGAGAGAACCCGCTCATGGTATGATGGTATCAGAAAACGTAAGATTACCCTCAAATATAATAGCGCTTGCCAACAAGACAGGCCAGCCGTGTATCAGCTCGTATAGGTGCGCTGATATAGGATTGCGGTACCTTGTACAATATACGTGGTTGTCACACATACACGCACACATACGCGCACGCACACACGTACCGAGGGTACTTAGGGTTCACATTCCGAGGGTACTTAACACACTTTCCGCATGCTATGTAAGTTTGTCTATAACCGTTTTCGCGCCTGCCTGGGTCGCTGCGTGGGTAGCGCATCAGGCTCTAGTGGTGCGCGAACAGGATTTGAAACCAATGGTCGGGTAAACTTGGGTCACTGAGTATGTGGCAATGTGTACATATGTGCCGCCCTTCAACGAACATCTTTCTCGCTCACACGAGTCACTATAGATGCGGGAATGGGTAGGTACCACTGTTCAACGAAATTCTTTGACGCGGACTTGTAGCATAGAATATGTGCCACTTGGTCTGTGCTGGTCTTCACTGAACCTCTATGATGCCAGCTTGGGTCGCTGGGTATGTGCTGTTCTACAATGACGAAAAAGTTATTTTATTTTCTCCGCTGCCGGGAGCAATCAGCCCCACCTCGCAAAGATTCCTCGAGGGCAGCAACCCGAAGCTCTAGCAGGCTGCGCCAGAAACGCACTGGGAATGTCACGCCGCTTTTCCGTGACAGTCTTTCACGCCAACGCTTTACCGAACTGTACCATGAATGGCCTTGGTGCGTACCGCTCTTCAATGAACCTCTCCCCAACTTGGGTTACTCGGGGTGCGCCACTGGGTGTGCGGCAAGCGAGGGGATTGTTCTCAGCGTTCACAGGCACTGGCGTGCCACGCTTCTCGTTTCATAGGCCATGCGCGGACGTCTCGGCAGCGCCTCTAGATTGCGCCGTGGGCCCAGAAAGAAGAGCGAGAGAGGAGCCCGATTGCCGCATGGTGCGTTTCTAAGCATTCGCCCGCACCAGCGCGCCATGCGTTTCGGAGGATACGTGCAGGTGTCGCGGTGGTGCGATTACATGGCGCCGAGTGTTCCTAGGGCAGCCCGAAAGAGAAGTCCTGCTGCAGTACACGCCTCGCGCGTAACTCGTTTCGACGGTGGCAGTAGGTTGTGTCACTATATTCATTCAATACTAAACGTATTACCGTCGACAGCCATCTTGAGATGGGTTTTGCCGAATTTGTTCAAAAGTGAAAAAGTCCCGCGTCCCTAGAGTTACCCGAACAGTTCTAATAGAAGAGAGAGAAGGTGATAACAAAGCGGTGTCTGACCGAAGCAACAGTGGCGCATGTGGTTGTGATAGTTCTGACGGTCACTAAGCTGATATAAGTAGAAAGCAAAGTGAATGCTTTGTGCGTGGATGCCAGTCTGGCTACTGCATTCGCGGCCTTTTGTTGCAGTTGTTTTAAGCAGATTTCCCTGCGTAAAAGAAGGGCGCCAATGTCGCTCAGGGGCTGGGTTGCGCCCTTACTGATATTAAAGCACTGCTACTGCCACTCACCTAACAACACGCCGTAGTGCGTGGCAGGCACACCTGCAAGCTTTAATTGTAGCAGGATATGTTAGCCTGGTGGAATGCCTGAAATGTTGTAGAAACATGCCGTAAGTTACACTTAAATAACACAGAGAAGCTACAATGACGTGTACAAGTCAGAGAGGCTATTACATCATATTTCCTCTGAGTGATATACTGAATGCCCACAGATGTGAAGCAATCGTTTAAAGCATTCCGGTTTATTAAAGCAGCAAATGTAAGTTCACTAAAACCATACAGACGTATGAAATCAGCTTGTTTAACAGCCGCTCCCATGACACCGGCCCTTTATAAAGAAAAAAGTAATGGATATAAAAGCAATAAAATATTCCACGAATTTCAGCATTCGACAAGTGGGACTCGCTAGCATGCGCTAGAGTTACTGCTATATGCCTCCCTTACAACACGAGCGCGCGGGCGCACACAACGCCACGTGGGCAACAACGAAAACGTGTGCACATTTGTACAAGTTAATTGTCAATGTACTGAATGCCTACTTTGCCTCACTACACACATCGCGGTGCATGGGTTGCTGCAGTCAACGCTGCTCTGGGTGGTAGTAACAAGTTTCCGCGCCATCGATCATCTCAACCACAAAACAGCTGGCTCGCGGAGACACAAGTTGGAACGCCCGCTCCTGTCCATCTTACTCCATGATCATAAAACTCAGACGCACGATGAAGTATGGATTGTTGTCTTTTGAAATAATCATCTCACTTCATTATAGACGTAATGTGATCGGAGAAGTTCGCGCCTCTAGGTGTCCCCGCCGACTAGTCATCGCTAAGCAAAAAAAAAAAAGAAAATGTCACCAAGCTTGTCTTACAGTGTGTCACACAGTCAACATGACCACAAAATTCTGTGCATAATTTCGGAAACGAGAGGAGACAAACATTTATACAGATGCATAGGTAAAGAAAAGTATTTCGAACTATCCGAGAACTGATATAAAAGCACACTTTTGTTGACGAGGGCACAAAGCGTAAGTGTTCATACATATAACAGAACACATGAGTACTCGACAATATAACAAGTTTAGATTAAATCCCACGTATGACTTTCTGAGGACACTAAAATGCAATATTAACCGAAGGTATTGGTGTCTTCAAAGAAAACCTTTAAAGCGACAAGCGATTTTCTCTGAAGCCCGGCTGTTAACCATGGGCCAACTGTTTAATTCAGTGTGAATGATCATCGCTCTAATAGCAATAAATATGCTCGCAATGTTAGAATTGCCGTTGTGTATCTTGAGCACTTGAGAACGACGGCAGTGGACATCTTCTTCGGGGTGGCCACAAAAGTGGTGCTAACTAGGGGCACGTTTATTGTACACAATAAGTTGAGCGTATATGCTGTACCAAGCCGCAGGCAGTGCATTAACTTTCAAATTTTCTCTTATAGCTCAGACTTGACGGCAATGTTCAGTTTTATACATGAGTCTTTGAAGCATAATTCATAACTTGCCGGCTACTCGGTGAAGTGTCGGCTACTTGGCGAAGCACCTTTATAACCATGTTAATATTTTTTTCCTATAGCGTGGATGTCGGAACAGTGATGCTTATGACAACTGTCCATCTTGAATATTTCTAATAAATGTATGTTCTTTTACGGATGTCAAAGCTTGCCCTTGAAGGTTAATATGAAACGTTTTCAGCTGTCGTCGAGTGAGAGGCAATGCAGATGTATCCTATATATATATGAGATACCCATGCCATTTTCTTCCAAGCAGTTGTCGATAACATCAAGACCTTCTTGCAACGTCGATTGAATCTGACTTATATCTGACCCCAAGAACCATATGAACATATCATCTGCCTACAGTGAATTCTGCAGACCAGACTGTGCTTATTGTGGTAAGGTTGCTATGAGGCCATCGAAAACAAAGGCACTAAGAACACTTCCCTGTAGGACGCCCTGCGTCCCACCGTGGCAATTGCTCGGTTCTTTATTTGTTTGCATAAATATTCTCCATTTACTTAAAAGTTTCTTAAAGTTTCTTAAACGTTTCATAGGCCAAGTACTAACATACGTCTTATTTACTTTGAATCGTTACCAACTGGTGTCGCCGACATTGGAGTGATAAAAGAAGTCCTCTGTCCAGTGCAAGGTACCTACACAAGACAGCTTACTTCGCTCTGCTGTGTAGTAGTAGTAGTAGTAGTAGTAGTAGTAGTAGTAGTAGTAGTAGTAGTAGTAGTAGTAGTAGTAGTAGTAGCAGTAGTAAAACTTTATTATATTCAGAAACCGGACAAGCTCCTACCCCAGTCCTCAGAGGGGGTAGGGGGTTAAAGACGAAGTTTGTCCAGCAGGGCGGTGCCCCTATTCCAAGGCCCCACTAGCACGGGCCATCCGCTCAGCTCGTTGGTCTGAGAATAAACATTCTCGTGAGACAGAATGAAGCGCAACATTTTCACATACTTTCAGACTCCAAACTCGCTGATGAGGTGCTGCCATAAATTGAATAGCTTTTATTTAAATATTTAGTCTTTCTCGTGTACTTCCAAACGTTGGAAAGTAAGTTATGCTTGCACTGCAGGTCCTTAAGATTAAGTGTTTCGTTTCTACGAATTGACAAAGAAAAATTCCTTCAAGGGTCAACCTTTATTGAACTTCGCTTACCCTCGTACTTTTCCCATCTTCTTTTTTTTTTCTTTTAGTGCCCTGTGCGAAGCGTCTCTTTATTAGGCACTGCATACACACGCTGGTGTTTTACCATGAAGACGAAGGAATCTTTTTCACGCTTTTGAACAACTCACTCGACGGGAGAGACATGTTTTTATTAAGACGCTACACCTATCCCTAAAGCGGCTTCTTTCGTATTCTAATGCTGCCGAGAAAGCAGAAAGTTGTAAGAATTACTCACGAGAATGAAGCATCCATTAGCGCACACTTATCGAGCGAAAATAAATATTGGCCCCTTCTTATACCTGGTACCTACCCTGTTTCTGCTCCTTTTCAGTGCTCATTCACTTAGCATAACGGAGGAAGACGATCAATTATTCAATATATGCCACTTGGGTGCTTCTGAAAGTAGAGGTAAATTTGAATATAAAAGAAGCAGCACTTAGGTGCACACAGATCCGACGAAAGCGGAATCATCACTAAGGCATTTTGAAGACACACTTGAAAACACATATACATTAAGTAGCTGAATCGCTCGTGCTTTCAAATTGGCCTCACATTTCCGAGACAATCATTAGCTACACATTTAAATCTCGAGCACAATTTTCAATATTTGCCCTGTACACATCATTTGTCTAGTTTCAGACTGCGAAATTTGGGCCTATTGGGCTGTAATAATTACTCTGTGCTTAGAATCACCACTTCGTCTTATTACCCTCACGAGTATGAGCTGTCAGTATGCAGTAAGGGATCGAATGAACAAAACGTGTACTAACAGGTATAATATTACCTGCAGTTATTTTTGACTGTTACACTTTGACAGTGGGTTGGCGAACAAAGATTCGAAAATGTTGTCGGAATAAAGTCCATGAAAAATTGTGTGGAAACCATCGACGATGATTGTCAATTAGGCAAATAGCCGACCGCTTGGAGAAGGCTATTCGCTTTATTAAATGAATAATGCGCTTTAAGGCGCATATTTATTGCTTTGAGAATATTTAGGAAACATTTGCTTGCTTTTCTAGTTTTTGGTAAAATAAATGTTTGTTTAGGAGTGGTTTAACATCATGGGTGACGCTCGCTGCTCCTTCTCAATAAGACAAACAGTACATAGCAAATGCAGGCCGCCTAAAACAAACAATTAGACGAGCAAACAAGACAAACAGCGCCTAGCAAGGATAGGCCGGCTCAAACAAGGGTTTGGTTGTATCGACGCACACTTTCGTTGAGAACAGGAGCCTGTCTAACAGCGCATCTGTGGCGGTAGTAGTTGTGCCAATCTGTCACAAGTGGGTTGTCGGCAGCAGTGCTATAGTGCCGGCGTGGAAGGCAGCTGACTGTCATTTTCGTCTCCTGCAGCCGCCTCTGCGGGAGACAGCGGCAGGTGAAAAGTAGGGATGTTATTTCCGAGCGCTGCACCGCTACACCAAAGCGCGGAAACCCCAAGACGCCTCATAGCACTCGCACATACGTGTGTCTCAAAGAGGTATCTTAGTTGGCGATCGGTGACAAATCAGCCCTATAACTTGGTTTTACGAGATCGTGCGCCCCTTGCATCACTGCCTGTGTATTGGTGGTTAAAGTAGGAACGCAAAAACTGGTGTAGAAGACATATATATATATATATATATATATTGTAGTGTGCAGAGAGGAAAAGGCTCTATATTCGCCCCTTGCATCCACACTGCCTGTAGAACACGAAAGTATTCACAGAAGGTGGTTAAAGTACGAAGGCATTGATATATAAACTGGTAGGCGTTGTGCACCCAGACGCCTGGTGGCACGTCTCCTCCATCACGACTACCAACGTCGATATGAGCACCGTCGTGCATATATATACGCTGCACATAGCACAACGCGAAAGACGAAGCACATACAACGCGCAAGACAAAGCATATATATATATATATATATCAGAAACATATATGCGGAGGCCACGCTCCGCTGTGCTATATATAGAGAGAGCGTCCCTTAGGCTGAGAGACTTTCTTTTCTGCTCGTAGAGAGAAAGAGCTGATTGCAGAGAGGTCGTGGGTTCGATTCCAAATTTCCCAAACTTTTCTTCTGGCTCTATATACAATATTGAAATAACGTGATATACATTTCCGTGGGAAATACAGTGAAGTCAGTTTACTCCCCTACTGAAAAAAAAAAACATATTCTCCATAACTCTATATACAATAACGTGATACACATGGGAAAACCAGGTTTTTGTATGGGATCCTATAAGGTTCATATTGGATTATTGCACATGTGAGTTGTGGGGCCTACGGATAATTGCAGCGGAGTTGTTAGAGCCTCGCTATAATGATCATTCCGTTCTCCGCAGCTTCGCCGAGCTTGGGGGAGAGTGAAAGCAGAGTATAAAAATAGCATCCCGCAGCATAGCGGATGCGACGTGGAGAGGAGTGAGGCATGTGCTGCTGCCGAGCCGACCGCGTTTCTCCGCGTTTCCGCCCAACGCACTCGGTGTCCGTGACTGCAGCCGATGCCTCTGGCGGCTTCTCGGCAAGTATTTTTTTTTCCCGAAAGTTCGCCCAACGGCATAAACCATTAAATATAGAAGTGTAGGCCGTTTTCGGCGATGAACCACAATAGTGCTCGATGGTTGCTTCCATAGAGCCATGAATCGTAGTCCGGTGGTCGCGTTGAATGAAGGCCCACTGTTTGTAGGTAGCACCGTTCGTACCTGGTTTAGACCCGCGCATGTCCACAACAGGTGTTTGATTGTTGCCGCGGACGCTCGACCTGGGCAATATGGGCAGGTATCCGCAAATGATCCACGGAGGTGTTGTGGGCAGGCATAGGTGACCGATGGGGTAAGTGCCACCCCCACACGGAGTCTCCGCAACACCACCTCCTCCTGGCGTGTAAGGCCGCCTGGGAGGTTTTAATCGACCAGACAAATGGACACTTGTCGCTTCCGAAAGACTGAAGCGCGAGCTAGGGAAGCTGAAACCAAGCGTCGCCGAGGAGAACATCCCGGGCTTAGATTGAGGGAAGACGGAGTCGGCGTAGCCGAAGAAAGGAAGATCCGGAGGCTCGTGAAGGTGGCTGGTGGAATTCATCGCGATACTACTCAGAACATCGCGAAGAAATCCTGAGCGCCAGGAAGGAAACTAAGTGTATTGTTTGCCACTACTTTACTAGGCTTTCCCTCGCTCCGCTGGTCTCTGGTTTTTGCGATAGCAGAACCAAGCACAATTTTTTAATGCGGTCGGGTTAATTCACTGCCTCTTTTCTGCAACTCTCTGCCATAAAAAAAATGCCTCCCTAGAAAGGCTCGGCATCAGGCGCGTGTCGGGCGCCTCTACAACTAGCCCCGAACGGCGGCGCTGCTATCGAGGCTCCCGTCGGCTTCACTCTCACGAGTGAAGCCGACGGGAGCGGACGTGTCGAGTCGAGGTGCCATTTCAGCGCAGCAGGAGCAGCGTGCCAAAGAGATAAGTTTTGTTATTTTATATTTCACTTTTTGGTTTTTTTTAGGAGGGTTAGCTTAGCCAAACAATCTTTATAAATTATTTTAATGCTTTCTCACTTTCTTGGTCTTCTCGCTTAGATAAAAGTAGGTAAAGAATTTTTTTTTCTTTTCCACATCTACGCCTTGTTGGTACGAGATGATGGTTGGTACTAGGGGGAACCCACGCGTGCGTTGTTCTGAGTGCGAGCGTTCCTACGCGCTGGAAGAAACGCGGTTTAAATCAGCACGCGAAGCGAATGGTGCAGATTTTATCTGTAGGATGTGTGTGCTAGGGTCGCGGCTAGACCGCCTAGAGCAAGACAAGGATAAGTTAGCTAAGCGGGTTGGAAAGCT
Source organism: Dermacentor silvarum (assembly GCF_013339745.2). Classification (NCBI taxonomy): domain Eukaryota; kingdom Metazoa; phylum Arthropoda; class Arachnida; order Ixodida; family Ixodidae; genus Dermacentor; species Dermacentor silvarum. The sequence goes on from NC_051157.2 coordinate 105,266,340, forward strand.
AGAAAAGGAACTTCAAATCGAGCAGAAGCAGAGGAAGGAGGCAGAAGAAAAGCTAGCTAACGCAGAAATCCAGCTGAGCGCCACCATTCTGCAAAACAATGATGAACGCATCGAGGCGAGCACCGCGAACGGAGCTGGCTCCGATGCGAGTGTAGAGACAGCCGAACCCGCCACGCCGGTAAGCAGTGGCGCAAACGTCAGTGATAGTCACGAAGGGGATACCACTGACGCGGCCGGGGAAGAAAACAAAGCCAAGGGCAAGAATAAGAAAGGAGGGGAGGGCATTGTGACTTCGGGGGCAGCTTTCGGCGGTGAGGGGGAAGGAAAGCGTCGAGTTGTCTTTGTTGGGGATTCCAACATGCGTAAAGTAGAACCGGCGATAGCAGAGAGGGTAGGGGCAGACGAACGAGTCCAGGTTAGCGCGCTTCCGGGAAAGCCGATTAGAGAGGTGATCGCGAAGGCCAAGGAACGCATGTGGGACACAATGGAGGAGAGACACCTAGTGGTGATAATGGGCGGAGTGATTGACGTACTGAACGGACGAGCAGCAGGAATCACAAAGCAAATAGCCAAAGGGGTCACCGACCTGCGGAATGTTTCAAAAGAAGTACAAATCGCGGTGTGCACGGTGCCAGAGGTTGAAAGGCAGGGTTATAAAATTGAAAGGGCAGTTCTTGCAGTAAACAGGGAAATTTGGACTCTAGCTAAAGCAATGAATTTTACGGTCATTGACATCAACCGTGAAGTGCACCGAGCAGGCCGCGAAGGCGCTTTTGTGCGTGACGGGATACATTTTAGTGAAAGTGTAGCAACACCGGTCGGAAATCGATTCGCGGCACGAGCTGTAGCTTTTTTAGGCGGGCCCCAGGCAATCAGGAAGCAGGATTAGGTTTTGAACATAGCGAAACACCAGTAAAGGGCAGAATTAGGCGACCAGGAGTCAGGAAAAGACGCAGAAAGGATAAGAATAGAGAAGGTAAAATTTGCTACATTAACATGCAGGGTGGTCGTAAGCAGGAAAAATGGCTGGAAATTCAAACGCAACTGAATGATGAAGCGATTAGTGTGTACGCCTTGACCGAAACGCATCTACGAGATTTGGAGCAGCCGCCGGTTATTGACAACTTTGTATGGGAAGGGTGCAACAGAATGACCGGGTCAAGGAAAGGCGGAGGCGTAGGCGTACTAATTAGGCGAGGTCTGAAGTGGCGAAGGGTAAACGAGACATGTAAAGAGCATTTATGGATTAGTGGTACATGGCAAGGTAAAAAGACGTGGCTGGGAGTAGCTTACCTGTGGACAGGTAGTGATAGCAAGGGAAAAAAATACGGAATTGGTCGATTGCATTAGAAGCGATATTAATGAGTTCAGTAACTCGGGCCAGGTGATATTAGTGGGAGATATGAACGCGCACATGGACGATTTAGACGGATATACTGATTACAACGGCTCTCTAGTGCTGGATTTGTGTGATGAACAGAACCTTATAGTAGTTAACAGGGAGAATAAGTGTCATGGACAGGTAACGTGGCAATGCGGAAACAGGCAGTCATGTATCGACTACGCCTTAGTCTCAGAAATGGTCTACGAACAACTGGACCAAATGATAATAGACGAAAATGGAAAAAATAGCCTGGGAAGCGATCATAGACGTTTAGCATTAAAGTTTGGGAGAGATACCAGCTCAGAACATGAACCAATAGCCTCAGAGTTTTTAAAAATGAATGACGAGCAAATAACAGAGATCGCAAACAACATAGAGAAGAAAATTGAGGCTTTTCCTACAGCAGTCTGGGAATATAAGGAACTGGTGGAGGTTATGCAGCATGAAATAAGGCGGACACGGCAATACAATTGTTGGATTGGAAAGAGGAAACCACGTAAGTGGTGGAACAAGGAAATTAAACAAGCTATAGAAGAGCGTAAAGAGGCATCTAGGGTTCATCGAGAAGCCAAAAAGTTGGGATTACAAGAAGAAGAGGTGCTCCTTAGATGGAATACATACCGAGAAAAGAAAAGGGTTGCGAGTGAGCTCGTGCAAGAGAAAATTAAATGCGCAAGTGAACGTTGGGTGCATAACATTCACAAAAGAGACAAAGGCGCCCCAAAAAGATTCTGGAACCATATAAAAGCACTCGGAGCTCCAACTAGAAACTCGCAAACGGCTATAAGGGATGAAGACGGTAACATCTATGAAGGCGATGATGCGCTGCGGTACATCACAGACGTTATCAGGCATAACTTCGGGACGAGAAAAAGCGTAGTTCAGACAACAGATCCAGCAACAACAGAGAGGCCTGAGAGATCAAATTCAGCATAGAAAGCTTTTATTGGAAAAAGGCAGCAGAAAATGTCCCTAACAACACGGCAGCAGGACCCGATGAAATCCCAATACAGCTAATCAAAAACCTCGGTCCAAAAAGCAAGGCACTGCTGACTAATGCCATAGAGCAAGTGATTAGAACAAAGAATATTCCCGTTGGATGGCGTGAAAGCAAGATGAATCTTATCCACAAAGGCAAAGGAGATAAGGAAAAGACGAGCTCGTACAGGCCAGTTACAGTAACGTCGGTGATATATAGAATGGCAATGCAAGCCATAAAATTAGAACTGTCGAAGTGGGTGGAGGAAAACGGTGTATTGGGGGAACTACAGAATGGGTTCAGGCCAGGCAGACGCTTAGAAGACAATATGTTTGTACTAACTCAGTGCATAGAGATTTCAATAGCTCAGAAAAGACCTTTATGGATAGCATTTCTAGATATTAAAGGAGCTTATGACAACGTAGACAGGAATTGTTGTGGGATATTCTTCAATACGAAGGCATAGATGACGATTTCGTGGAGCTGCTGAGGGAGATATATCGAGACAACCAAGTACAAGTGGCATGGGAAGGCCGAAAAGGAAATGAAATGGTGGGAATTCACCAAGGATTGAAGCAAGGATGCCCTCTGTCACCATTGTTGTTCACGCTTTACGTCAAGGGCATAGAAAGACGACTGGAAAACAGCGAATTAGGTTTTGATTTATCCTACATGCGTAATGGACAAATGGTGCAACAGAAGATCCCTGGACTGATGTACGCAGACGACATTGTGCTACTAGCGGACAATAAAAAAGATTTACAGATACTTGCGAATATCTGTGGGAACGCAGCGACAAATCTAGGCCTTAAGTTTAGCACAGAGAAATCAGGGATTATGATCTTTAATGAGCACACGAGTAACTTCGTGGTGTCATTCAACAGCAAGTAATACCCATAGTGAAGCAATATAAGTACCTCGGCGTACACATAAACGAAGGAAAGAATTACTCAAGCAACCACCAAGATAATCTGAAAATAAAGGGGAAGCGGAATGCAGCATTAATGAAACACAGAGCACTGTGGGGCCACAATAAGTATGAGGTGGTGCGTGGAATCTGGAAAGGAGTAATGGTGCCAGCGCTAACATTCGCAAATGCCATTATATGCTTAAAATCGGATATATTGGCGGGTTTGGAAGTTAACCAAAGATCAGTAGGCCGGTTGGCTTTGGGAGCACACGGTAATACGACAAATGAGGCAGTGCATGGAGACATGGTTGGGCCTCTTTTGAAGTCAGAGAAGCACAAAGCAAAATTAGTTTTGAAGAAAGGCTCAGGAACATGGATGAAAATAAATGGGCGGCTAAAGTGCACAAGTATCTCTACATGAAAAGCGTGGACACAGAATGGAGGAAGAGGTCAAGGAAGTTGGCAACCAAGTACAGGATAATCGAAACTGTAAATAGACAACCAGGGGTCATCAGAAAGAAAGTGAGAGAAATAGAGACCGTGAATTGGATGCAAAGAATGGAAACGAAAAGGACAATGGAGATTTACAAGAATGAGAAGAAAGAAATTAGAAGGGAAAATCTGTACGATAACACAAAGGGCAGTGCCTTGCTATTTGAGGCTCGAGCCGGTTGCCTAAGGACGAAAACATATCGGAACAAATATTCGGAACTAGATGAGACATGTGTATGCTGCAGTAAAGATCCAGAGACCACTCAGCACATCCTAATGGAATGCGACGGGATCCACCCAGCGAGAACCGTAGGTAACGTGCAACTCCCAGAAGCGCTTGGGTTTAAAGTGGAAGGAAACATAAACAGATCAGCCGTAGAGATCAGCAAGAGACGATTAGAGTACTGGTGGAAAAAAAAGTAGGGAAAAGATGGATGCGACCTGATCTCTTAAAAATCATAGGCAGCGGTACAAGGTAAATTTTGAAAAAGAAAAATAATGATAGGTATACAAAAATGCAAGATAAAGAACATGTATAGTATACCTGATTAAATCAAAGGCAGGCTAGGTGACTATTTGTCGCCGCCCCGTTTCAAAGGGATGCCATATACATCATCATCATCATCATCTTCCAAAAGTGGGATTTAGCCAGCCTAAAGAATTTTGGACACTCGCGCGCGCAGCGCGGCAACAGCAAAACAATTAATAATAATAAAACGAGGGCGTCACAGTTTGATATAAGACGGCGAATATGGGCCTTGTGAAAATGTATTCCAGTAAGCACTTTGCGTTGTTTAAAGCTGAAGAAGCCGAAGTTTAAAAGGGATCGTTTAAGTGGGTCTTTGTACGCGGCTTTCCCACGTTGTGTGTGCACAGTGGACGCTACTCATAAAGAATGCGCTGCCAACGGGGCCCGGACCGCTATTGCGTTTTCCCCTCTAAAGGAGACCACCTTAAGCTCCCCACTTTTTGTTTCATAGTAACGCGTTAGCAAATTCGTTTAAAGTAGGACTACACTCAAGCAGCAGACATGATACGCTTCGAATTCTGAATTCGAATGTACG